>NW_015505197.1:1698293-1753379 GCF_001515645.1 Sinocyclocheilus grahami | reverse complement strand
CAGTGTTGGGGGTAACGCATTACAAGTAACGCGAGTTACGTAATCAGATTACATTTTTCAAGTAACTAGTAAAGTAATTTTTAATTTATTAATTTACAAGAGAATATCCGAGTTACTTTTTCAAATAAGTAACGCAAGTTACTTTTTTTCCCCCAATTGACAGCTCTCCAGATGTTACTGTAGTTCTAAAATAAATATAAATATGCATTAATTCATCTCACTCACAAAAAAAAAAACACGGATTCAGTATTCCTCAAAATGAATAAAAATAATGCAACTCCGAATATGATGCAAACCTGCAATAATTAAATTTTAAACAACACAAATATCCTTTATGTATTTAATCCCATTCTATTTGCTTCTGACCTTCGATGATCCAGTTCAACCGTACTAATAAGCCAAAATTACTCTAGACAAACACTTGTCTTTTTTTATTGCTGAAGTGTGTTGAAATGTCTTCTTCTGCATTCTACTGTACGGACCTAAATGTACTTTCCCTTCAGTCTGAGGCTTATTCATTTCACTTTTGGTGTGAAAGGCTTTTATATTTTCCAAAAATAGAACTTTTTTATTTAAAAAACAAACAAGCAAGCCCTGTCCAGATTTAAAAAGTAACGCAAAAGTAACGCAACGCATTACTTTCCATAAAAAGTAACGTAATTAGTTACTTTTTTATGGAGTAACGCAATATTGTAACGCATTACTTTTAAAAGTAACTTTCCCCAACACTGGAGGTAAGTAATGCAGGAAGTATTCAAATGGAATTAGTAGCAAAGTCATTGAGTCCTCTACGGGTACACGAGACCGGACAGTGAGGGTGTCTGAGGTGTGTGCTTTTATGCAGGCTGATAAAATATAGGAATAAAATACTTAAATTAACAACAAAACAGTAGCTGATTCAGAAGCTCCAGATTGTCATAGCAAAGTCAGAATGACCTCCTCTCCTAGGTTCACGAAACGGTCGTCCATAAAATGCATTGCTGTTCTGTTGTAAGTAATCTTAAAGATTCCTAAATGCGTCTACTTTCGGAAGGCCAAATAAAGTGCTTTTGTGTTCGCCTAGAAACACACAGCGTCTCCCTGACATGCTGCTTCAACACTAACTGGGTTACTGAAACCACGCCTTCTTTCTTTGCGTGCACATTTGGGCCGCATTCCGCAAATATTTCCACATAGTGAAGTAGATATGTGGGGGCGTGTTGGAACGAGGCGTTTTAGGGGGGCGTGGCAGAGTCTTAGCTTTGATAAAGAATATCTCTTTGGTTTTGAGACTTTAGTCTTTGCAACTTCAGAGATCTTATCTATGCACAATCAGCTTGTAACACTCCAAAGAGAAAGGAAAACTTGAAATCGTGTCATATGACCCCTTTAATAACTTACTCTTGTGACACTCATGGTTACTTATTTATTTTTTATGTTTTTGAAATAAGTCTCTTATGCTCTGCATGTATTTGATAAAAAATATAGTGAAAACAGTAGTGTAAAATAATATTACAATTTAAAATAACAGTTTTCTATAATACATTTTAAAATGTAATTTATTCCTGTGATGGCAAAGCTGAATTTCTAGCAGCCATTACTCCAGTCTTTTATGTCACATGATCCTTCAGAAATCATTCTGATGATTATGATGATTTGGTGCTCAAGAAACATTTATTTTTATTAGGGTTTAAAATATTTTGCTGCTTTATATATATATATATATTTGTATTTTAAACAGAAATATTTTGTAACTAATGCCTTTAGTGACACTTTAATGATCAATTTAACACATACTTGCTGAATTTAAATATTTTCTTTCATTCTTGAATTTCTTTTAAACCAGACATCACAGTAAAGACAAAATTCATGTCCCATTCATGTTACAAGTCAACAGACTGTGGCTGCCTTGAGGGCAAAGTTATGATAATGTCAGAATGACAAAGCAAGAATGAACTTCTATTGTAAAATCACCAATGTAAAGTTTCAACCAATGGGTTTAATTTTTTACAAATGTTCCACAAAGCTTTAGACATTCCCTCTGTTAACCATTTCCCTCCTTTAGAGGAAGCCAGGTGAGACAGATCCTCAACCAGGTTGAACACAGAGCACTAGGATGAAGTTTGAAGATCTTCTCTCAGAAATGAATGGATTCGGATGTTTCCAGAAGATGGTCCTGTGCATCAATTTCTTTGGGCGATTCAGTCTTGCGTGTCATTTCTTGTTAGGCAACTTTATTGCTGTTATCCCCTCTCACCATTGCAGCATCAGCTCTCTGGATGCTGATGAGATCTTTGAGAACCTGACTCAGGAGGAGAGACTGATTGTCAGTATTCCAGTGCAGGAAGATGGGACTTCTGCTTCCTGTCACATGTTCTCTTATCCTCAGCTCCACCTGCTGTCAAACTCCTCCAGCCCCTCAGAGGCTGCTGCAGTCCAGTGTCAGAATGGATGGGAGTATGACAACAGCACGTTCATCAGCACTCTCGCCACACAGGTGAGAAGACTCCTGCTTTTTTTATTTATTGCTGATTTATACACTTTGTACTTTTCTCTAACACAACCAAACAAAGAAACTTCTTTATTTGGTTGTGTTGTGAGTATTTGCAGCGTGTTTCTTTATTTGTTTGCGTTGTGAGCATTTGCAGCACCTGCTGTCAAACTGATGAAGGAGTATGACAACAGCACGTTCATCAGCACTCTCGCCACACAGGTGAGAAGACTCCTGCTTTTTTTATTTATTGCTGATTTATACACTTTGTACTTTTCTCTAACACAACCAAACAAAGAAACTTCTTTATTTGGTTGTGTTGTGAGTATTTGCAGCGTGTTTCTTTATTTGTTTGCGTTGTGAGCATTTGCAGCACCTGCTGTCAAACTGATGAAGATGTTTTCTTGATTTGCTGGTGCTTTTTCTATTTGCATGTGTTTTTTGAAGTTGCAGCGTGTTGAGCTCTCTCGGGCATCGTACAGATGCTTCAATGGATAATTCACCCAAAAATGACAATTCTGTCATAATTTACTCACCCTCATGTTGTTCCAAACCTGTATTACTTTCTTTCTTCTGTGGAACACAAAAAATTTATGCTGGTAACCATCAGTTTTGGTCACCATTGATTTCCATTATATGGACAAAAAACACAGATATATATTTTTTTTATGTTCCACAGAAGAAAGAAAGATCATACATGTTTGGACAACATAATTAAAATTTTTGGGAAACTTTCTATTTAAATCAATCTCAGTTGAATTAAAAACACAGGCCATTTTTCCAAAGAATCTAATCAATAGCTTTCACAAGAGGTATTTTTGTTTTTTTGCACCTGCACTTTCTAAATGGATACATGTCTGTTGCTGCACAGGTTTGGGCGTAAGCCAATGCTGCTGTTGTCGCATATGTTAGGAATGGGTTTTGGATTGTCGAGTGTTTTTTCCTCCTCCTTCATCATGTTTGCAGTGCTCTCAATATAAAATAATTAACATTTCATAAATATTAATTTTGATATTGTTATAGGTGGGTTCCACAGTCAGAGCGGTGGCTGATAGCTAATGGGAAGTTGGATAAAGCTCATTATTAAAAATAAATTATTTCCAACATAAAACCTGAGTTGAGAGAATCTCAATTAATATCCAGAAGGAAATCCAAAATATCACTGAAAAAATATTAGTTTTTTTAAAATACCAGAAATATATTTTTGTTTACAATGGTCCAGTATAGCAAACTTTCTCCCTTCTTAGAAACAGATTACTGAAAAAACAAAATGTAGCTTGGTTCTATCCATCAGTTGTTGATTGGATGGAGGCAGATCTGAACGCCAGCTTGCAGTCAACTGTAAGAAAAGGGCAGGGTTTTAGCAGACGAGATGATGAAGTCAGACATATGTCACCAGAGAGAAGTCTGTCGTTTCACGGGAAAATCAAGTCATGAAAATGTAATAAAAAATAGTAAGGTAAATAAAATAAAATAAAATAAAATTAAAAATTAACATGCATGGATAAATTGTTCGCAGTAAGATCTACAACATGCTTTTTGAAAATAGATTCTGAGTTTTTGTTAATCAAATATTGTTTGGATGGTCAAAACTGGCTGTCACATACTATAAAACAACAACCCAGTTTTTCTGAAACAGGATCTAAATACCTTTATTGGCTAACATTACCCAATGTTCCATGGACTCTATGGAGAAATGTCAGCAGAAAACTTGTTTTTAGAGGAAGAGCAATTTACTACAAAGATTACAAAGCCATATTTTTTTCCTTCAGAATAACATGCACAGATTCAAATAATCTCAGGAACATGCAATGAGAAAGTAAAAGAGGCTCGATACTGTGTTTGTTTTCTTGCTTTTACTTTAGCGTAGTTTGCTAACATACATTTAAACATATTTGTTTTCCTCTCTGTCTTTCTCTAGAATTTGGCTAAAATCATAGTTACTGACAGAGTAAACAGCAAGTATTCATACCTGGATCTGGTCAGGACCCCTATGAGGAGACTGGCTTTACTCACAGGAATCAGCTGGTGTGTACTGAACTATCAAATCACAAACACATGCCACTGTTCCATCAGTAAAATGACGTTTATACGTTTATAAAAGGACGGTTTTCTGTCGCCACTGTTGCCTATGGAATTAGTTTCAACATTTCAAGCTTTGGGCTAAATATGTACCTCACTCAGTTTGTGTATGGAGCTATTGAAATTCCTGCTAAATTGAGCATCTTTTACCTGCTGGATAAGTTTGGAAGAAGCATAACTCAGGCTGGATCACTGCTATTAGTTGGAATCAGCCTAATGATTAACATATTCATACTCAAAGGTGAGAGACTTACAACCAGTACCGCCGCTCCCTATACGCAGAGTACGCAGTTTGGTAGGGCACCAACTCCCAGGGGGGCACCATCCCAGTTGCTCAAAAAAAAAAAAACACTTTCGTTCTATATTAATATTAACATATACATATACATAAATAAAAATCTAAACATTAACATATATACTATATACAGTGCCTTGCAAAAGTATTCATACCCCTTCATTTCTTTCACATTTTGTTATGTTGCTGCTTAAAATTACTTTTTTTCCGCACATCAGTCTACACTCCATACACCATAATGACAAAGCAAAAACAGAATTGTCACAACTTCATAAATTTATTAAAAATAAAAAACTGAAAGAAGTACATTGCACATAACCAAATATTTAGCTGAAGAACATTAACAGCCTCAAGTCTTTTTTTGTTTGATGCGACAAGCTTTGCACATCAGCATTTGGCAATTATCTGCCATCCTTCTCCTCATCTCTTCACCTCTCAAGCTCTGTCAGCTTGGATGGGGGCAGATGCACATTTTCAGGTTTCTCCAGAAATATTTGACTGGGTTCAATCCCAGGCTCTGGCTGGGCCACTCAAGGACATTCACACAGTTGTCTATAAGCCACTCTTGCTGTGTGCTTAGGGTCATTGTCCTGTTGGAAGGTGAACCTTCTGGCCAGTCTGAGGTTCTGAACGCTGGACTGGGTTTTCATTAAGGCTATCTCTATATTTTGCTGCACAGAGCGTTCCTTCTACTCTTACGAGTCCCTCAATCCCTGCTGCTGAAAAACAGCCCCACAGCATGAGGCTGCTACCAGCACACTTTACTTTTGGGATGGTACTCTGCAGGTGATGATGCGTGTGCTATTCTCCTCGGGTGAGTTCTACAGTTCAGAACCCTGGGTTCCTCCAGCACTGTTGGTGTCGAGCACTTGCGTGCATGCCCTGTTGGTCAGCCCCTGTGTTAGACTAGGTGCCTCCATGTGTTGTGATTCCCCTCTTTGGGCAATCCCACGTGTGTATTTCCACAGTAAGTCTCTCTCGGCAGCATGTGTCTTTCCCTTGGCAAGCCACCCTTGCCATCTCTGACGCTGAAACACATCCACCCTGCAGGCTGGGTACCTCAGAGATTCATATGTATCACCGCTACGCTAGTTGATATGTGCTTGGTAAGACCTCCTACGAGCAGGCAGCCTATTAGCATACTTCCAGCTGGAATATGCTACCCAGTGCATTCTGTGTTAGATATAGCCCTTCGCTCATGCTGGCCTCACGGCAGGGTGCTATCACTTACGCAGGTCACTGGAAGACAGCCACTGTGGCGTTTTGGAAGGGACCCCATTCGTCAGTTTGTTCTGACGTAATGTCTCCGTTCCCTCCTTCAGGGAACGAGGGTTACATACATAACCTAGACGTTTTGTAAACCACAAAACCTTGCACAATGAGCTTGTTGAATAACAACTGTCTGAAAGGTTTTCTAAGCGCAGATCAGTGTTTGTGTTTTAATGAAGACAAAAGTTAATCTCTACAAATTACCATACAAACAACCCAATCTGTCAGCATCACCTAAGAATGTTTCTACTTTTCTACTTTTCTAAATCATTTAGATGGCATATTTTGCTAGTTTGTGTCAAATATTTATGACAAATAAACTTATAGTTTTATCTAATAAAATCCTTCTTAACACTAGCCAACAACTCAATATGACAACTCTGACAAAAGATGTATTACATGATCAGACGGAGCTTGCCTTTCTTCTGCAAAATCCAGAAATTGAGTCCCTATAAAATATCTACCAAGAGAAAATTGATCATAAAGGGACTGAAACTGTTTATGATATATTTATTTATGTATGAGCAAATCATGTATATAGCCGAAGAGTCCTAGTGTGACAAGATATCATCTGTAAGGTAAGGAACGGTGTCAATGTCCATGTGCATTAACCACGTGAACTGCACCCGACGATACGCTCTTTTACAAGCATTAACAACCAAATCACAAATCATTCACCCCTGCTGAGAAGATACTATGGGTAGCAGATTGTCTGAAGATATGGACACACACACACACAAAACCACAGCAGCTTTTATATTGACCAAAGTACAAAATGCATCTGACTTTCAGTTACCTTAACCTTTGATATCCCATAAAAACACACCACATAAACCAGGGATTTTGTGGGAAGACACTGAGGAAAGTGTTTCAACAAAAAGCATGAAGTTTGAAGATCTAATTACGCAGATCAATGGATTCGGCAGGTTCCAGAAGATGCTTCTTTGCATCAGTTTTATAGGACGATTCGCTATACCGTGTCACCTTTTATTAAGCAACTTTATCGCCGCCATCCCATCTCACCACTGTGATATCAGTTCTCTGGATGCTGAGGGAATCTTTGGAAATCTGAGTCGGGAGCAGAAACTCACTGTCAGTATTCCAGCTCAAGATGATGGGACTCCTGCTTCTTGTCACATGTTCTCTTATCCTCAGTTTCATCTGTTGACAAACTCCTCTAGCAGCGCAGAACTTACAGTAGGCTTGTATGTATAATTGACAGTATGGCATGGTCTGTTGGGAGCACCTCATTGTCTCTTATTGCATTCTGTATCAGAGACTGGAGATGGCTGACAGTGGCTGTCACTTCACCTTTACTGCTATCCACAGTCCTCTGGTGGTAATGGACCTTGCATATTCTGTCAAATTAAAATTATAACATTATTGTTATGAAATGTTATATAGAGCAAATGTTTCTGATGTAGGTGGGTTCCAGAGTCGGCTCGATGGCTGATAGCCAATGGCAAGGCTGAAAAAGCTCATTATTATCTTCATAAATGTGCTGTCATGAACTGCAAGGAGGAAGTTATCTCAAAAATCAAACCTGAGGTGAGAGAAAACGATATACAGTATATAATGTTGGATTGATCACTTTTTTTTTTTTTATCAGGTTTTTTGTCCTCCCTTTCACATCCAAAAAAAATGTAATAAAATAGTTGGGAAATTTGAGTTGTGAAATTACATGAAAGGTTCCAGTTTCACGCCCCATAGAGTCACTTCAGATCAAAGTGTCATGATAAAACTAGTGATATTTTCATTCATCTGGTTTTGAAAGTTCATGAAGCAGTTCATCACAATTCCTTAAGAAAAGTTATTTTCCATTTCTTTTGATTTCAAAGTGGGATCTGGTATGTGATAACAAAGGTCTGAATAAAGCTGTGACCTCCATCTTCTTTGTCGGAGTGATGTTTGGAGCAGCTTTTTTTGGAGGCATGAGTGACAGGTGATGTTTCAAAAAACCAACTGTATATTATGATAAATATTATGAATTATTTGCATTTTATGAAGACCGCCACAAGCATGAAACGTTTTGTATGAATAAACCTATCTTCTGTTTGGCATGTAGATTTGGCCGTAAGCCGATGCTGCTGGTGTCCTGTATATCAGGAATGGCTTTTGCATTGGCCAGCATCTTTTCTTCCTCCTTCATCATGTTTGCAGTGCTGAGATTCTTTAGTGGATTCACTATCACTGGCATCGCTATTGTCTCAACCGTACTCAGTAAAACCCCTATCGCAGGTCCTCAGATTAGGATTGAATGTGAATATAAAACAAAGTAAAATGGCCTTACTGTATATGCGTATCTTTCCTCAGATGTGGAGTGGGTGGACATTAAGCACAGGAGGCTTGTATGTATAATTGACAGTATGGCATGGTCTGTTGGGAGCACCTCATTGTCTCTTATTGCATTCTGTATCAGAGACTGGAGATGGCTGACAGTGGCTGTCACTTCACCTTTACTGCTATCCACAGTCCTCTGGTGGTAATGGACCTTGCATATTCTGTCAAATTAAAATCATAACATTATTGTTATGAAATGTTATATAGAGCAAATGTTTCTGATGTAGGTGGGTTCCAGAGTCGGCTCGATGGCTGATAGCCAATGGCAAGGCTGAAAAATCTCATTATTATCTTCATAAATGTGCTGTCATGAACTGCAAGGAGGAAGTTATCTCAAAAATCAAACCTGAGGTGAGAGAAAACGATATACAGTATATAATGTTGGATTGATCACTTTTTTTTTTAAACAATTGTCTGTCTGTAGGCTAACTACATCTCTGTCTTTCTTCTAGGCACTCTCAATAATAGTTACGGATGGGGGAAAGAAAAATTATTCATACCTGGACCTTGTCAGAACCCCTAAGATGAGGAGATTGGCTCTGCTCACAGGAACCATATGGTGTGTAAATGAACCACAGTTCAACAGTGCCCACTTTTTCAGTGGCCTTGGTCCTGATGTACTTTTCCCATTCATTTTTCCTATATGGATTTTTTAAAAGTCTTTGTTAAAGAGTTAAAAGCCACGAACCAAACAACCGGTTATGAGGTGAATCACAACATTACAAACTTTGATTTAAAGCAAAAAAAGTATTTGAAAATCAGACAAAATTCAAAGACACAAAACAATAAATTTATTGTAAAATGTGTATATTCATAGTACAGTGCATTTTGGTTGTTTCGATTCTCTGATTGTTGAAGATTTCATTGCAGAATCATGGGTAATGTAGTTTATCCTGCAGATTCCTGTTATTAAATACAATTATTTTAAAAAACAAGTTGAAATTATGCAGGCTGCTGGCTGCACTATAGCCTTCAGTGGCACTAGATTACAGAACAAGGACAGACTTCAATGTCTAAATAATAAATAATCTATTAATGGCTTTTCACTTCTTATAGGTTTTGTGTTGCCACTATGACCTATGGTATAAGTCTCAACATCACAGGCTTTGGGCTAAATATGTACCTCACTCAGTTTGTGTATGGAGCCATTGAGATTCCCTCTAAACTGATGGTATATTACCTGCTGGAGAAGATTGGCAGACGTAAAACTGAAGCAGGAGCTCAGCTGTTGGCTGGAATCAGCCTCATGATTAACATATTCATACCCAAAGGTGAGACTGGCAAAACCAACATATGATTATGCAGTGATGATTGTGATTACATGTGCAAGAGTGCTGTTGCTAGTGAATATCTTGGAAAAGCAGCATGATTACTTTTATATAACAGATTGATTAGACATTAAGACCGCAGACATCCCATCTGTCTCCTGCATATTGATAGCTGCTCCCCAATGTCTGCAAATTATATGCAGTATAATGTTACACAAAATTCTGTGACCATCTGTGATCGTAGTAGGCCCTGTTGTCACTGTGGAGTTTGAACTTGATTACACAGATGAGTTCAGTAGGGTAACCTGTTTTGCTGCCTTGTCAGATTTAGTGACCCTGCTGTATGCCTGTTGCTGTTTACATCAGACCAAAATACTCTCTAGGATATAAAATAGAGGCCTTTAGACTTCACCAGTGTATTTTGGTAACATTAAATACATTGTCAAATAGAGGGAGGTAACTTTTAATACTGCCTTGTCGGATTTGGTGCTGAATGTCCGTTACTGTTCAATTGAGATGGTCCTCACTGCAGAACACAAGATCCAGGGGGCGAGGTTGGATCCAGATCCAACTCCTCCCACCTTACATATACCGAAACCTACCCGTCTCCACCCGATCCCTAAACCCACCCATCTCCACCACCTAGATGTGGATCCAACCTCACCCCCTGGATCTTTGTTCTGCAGTGAGGGGCTACTGGTTCAATTCAGACCAAAAAATGGAGAAGAGAGAAGTTTAAACATCGCCAGAGTAAATTAGAGTAAATTCTTTGGTGCTAACCACTAATCTATAATAGAGAATATATATAGATCAGTGGTGCTAACGCTATTTAAATTGAATTAGTGATGCTACCTCCCTGAAAGGAGTTTTTCCAGGCTGAGATGTCTGAGATACGGCCCCACCTGATGGCAGAATGATTTAACTGCAGTAGAATGGAAAAATACATTAAAACAAAAACACTGTAATTGTTCAAGCCACATTATAGAGATACAGTACAACTTGAACTTACCAGAATGGCCACTAGAAAATACATTTCCTTTGTTTATTCAGTCTTACTGTGTTCATTATTCTCTTTCACATTCAGATCAGTGGGTTGGTCGTACTGTGGTGGCAGTACTGGGTAAAGGTTTCGCAGGTGCTGCTTTTTGTACAATTGTATTATACAGCTCAGAGCTTTACCCGACTGTCCTCAGGTAATGGTCAAAAACAGTATAATTTGATATTTTTATTATTTGATACAAATGTAAAAAAATAAAGGAGTGCACTTATATTTCTTTCATCCCTCATACATTTCCTCATTACATATCAGTGCACAGTATTTAACTAAATCATTTATTTGACTGGATCCTTCAGGCAAAACGGGATGGGCTATAACTCGTTCCTGGGCCGGCTGGGTGTGTCTGTGGCTCCTCTAGTCCTGCTATTGGACAGTTTCTGGGGCCATTTATCTCAGACCATCCTGTGTTCTGTGGCACTCATTGCTTCTCTGGTGGCCTGGCAGTTACCCGAGACACGAGACAGGTGTCTACCTGAGACTATAGAGGATGTCGAGGGTACTGGGTAAGTCATAACCTATAGTATTTTGTTATGGCAACTATAGAAGACTGCCTGTTGCTTTAGTACATGAGTAATTCTGTTGAGTCAAGGATGTAATACTGGGACCAAAACAGATTTAGTTATGTTAAATCTAAAACAATCTGGAAAGTTGATATGTGTACATGCTCATTAACCAAGTAATTTTTTATCATATTGAATAGGAAAAGTCTCATTAAAGATCATGACAAGCGGGAGGATGAGGAGAAAATGACAATGAATGGACACACTGAGGAGCACTGAGATTGTGTGCACATTCAATCTTAAATTTTACCCAAGTTGTTTAGTGTTCAGAGTTCAGATCCCAGTAAATGCACACAAAAACAAAATAAAAATAAAATCAAAACTTGAAAGAACAATTTCAAAGTTTGTTTAAAAGGTTTTATTAGTCCCACAAGGATTTACAACTTTCTCCAGTGACATGTAATAATTATAGCTATTTTAAATGGAGGCATGAATGAATAAATGAAAATCTGAGTTTGTGTTTGTGAAAGAGAGAAAAAGAAAAGAAAGAGCCTATGTATGTGTGACTTTTGTATAACTTTTTTTTTTTAAGATGTCAGTGGCCATTTCTGATTATCAGAATGCATGCAATGTGCAATGACATCTGCATATATCTGACTATGTGAAAAATCTTTACACCTTACAATTTTAATATGTAAAAAAAATGTCTGTAACAAATATGAGTTTGTGTTTGTGAAAGAGAGAAAAAGAAAAGAAAGAGCCTATGTATGTGTGACTTTTGTATAACTTTTTTTTTTTTAAGATGTCAGTGGCCATTTCTGATTATCAGAATGCATGCAATGTGCAATGACATCTGCATATATCTGACTATGTGAAAAATCTTTACACCTTACAATTTTAATATGTAAAAAAAATGTCTGTAACAAATTAAAAAAAAGAGCTTTTCCTTTGTGACTTAATGTTCACTTGGCATTTCATTCTCTGCATTTTCTTTCTCGTAAATGTAACAGCCCACCTTTCCAATGTTCACACCTTTTGGTCCAAACAGGTACCCGTAGCAGGGCACATGGCAGTATGGACTGCCCTCATGCTGCAGAAAATAGAGAAAATACAGCACATTATAAGGGAGCCTGAATCAATGATAAAGCAATCATTATGGTAGGTATTCTACAAATATTACACAATAATTCATTTACATTACATATAGGATTTACATTTCAGATTTAGCTACTGTTTTAATAGTGGAATTGAACATTTAATGAATCAAAAAATAATAAATAACAACATTTAATAACAAACAACTGACAAAATGTAAAAAATGCATTCAAAAATGCAATAAACATCTATCAGAGTAGGGAAGTTGAAGTAGTGAAGACGCAGCGACTGCATATTATGCTTTAATTGGAAGCAGTAGGTTGTATAGTAGCCTACCTCTGCATGGCCACCAGGGGTCAGTGTTTTCTTGCACCTAACACAGCGAAGACAAGGCCTGTGCCAGTTGCGACCCAGTGACATCACCTTCTCAGCTGCAGCATTAGACCATGACATCACATTAATACAACACAATGCTATATTTAATGGTTATATTTTAAAAAATTAAATTAAATGTATATTCAGAAAATTAACAAAAATAAAGAAGGTATTTATTTAAATATAATTTTTATATAAAGCATGGAAAATATAAATATATAATTCAATTATATAATTTTGTGTATAATTTATAACTTGATCAGTTTGTATATGGCTGTATATGGCTAGAAAATAACTACAAAGTCTTTAAATGTTACACTCCAGTCTAAATGATGAGTAACCATTGTAAACAACACTCACCTTTGACTTTTACCTTAAACTATTTTAAACATTTATTTATTGGAATTTTTGCTGTTCCTCTTTAAATGGACTCAATCTCAAAATGGTCAGACCGAATGCTGCACATATACAGCAGCACAAAACCACACACACACACACAGACACACCAACCACAGACATTCCTGAAAGTTCTCAAATGTCTGAAAAGTCATAGTTTTGATTCACTGGACTCACCGAAATAAACTGCCTTTCCACAGCCGGGACACAGACAAGTCTCTCCGGCAAACATGCGTGTAGTTGCAGTGGAAGCTACAAACAAGAGCAAAACCTTTATGTATTGTACATTTCTTTTAGCTTTTATATTCGTATAAGTTGCTGAACTATAACTATAATTTGAGCCAAGGAGGACCATAATTCATTAAAAATTACATATAGGTGCTTTTCTGTCTTGTGTCTCCTAGCATTCTATGTCTATGATATCTATTAGCCAGTTATTAATCTTGATCTGTTACTAAAACATTTTCATAACTTCTGGTTTGATGCTTCTGAAGGCCAGCTCCAGGCTGGTGCGATTAAAGCTGTGCTGTACGATGTGCTTTGATAAGGATCTGCGGCACTTCATTTCACAAACCTACAGTCTTTAAATCAATGCTTCTATCTCACATCAATGATGACAGACTGTTACCAATTTTAGATCATAATGTCTCTTCCCGTGTTAATTTGATCAAAGTGAACCCATGGTGCTTGGCTCATGGGTTAAGGAAATCTGTTACGTTCTGAGACATTCCTCCAGACGTTTCCAAAACGGTCCAAAAAAACGTCCCCTAACATTCCTGCAATCTCCCGCCTGTCGGAAAACACCTATTAACTGGGGAAATATTTCAGGAAAGGAGCCAATCAACGAAGACCATTAAAATTCCAATGCGTAAAATCCCTAGGGGGTCACTTTAGAAAACCATCCACCAACCCCTCCATTACAACACACAATCTCTAGTATTTCTGTTTCCCACTCAGTGTGGGAATCTGTGTGTGTGTGTGTGTGTTAAAAAGTGCTGAGGAAGTGTTAATGTACAATGGAATGTGTGATACAATGCAGCACAGACGAGCGTGTCAATATAAATACAGTGGCTAAGAATAGCATATGGACACTTAAGATACACTTAACTATGACTGAATGTCATTTCATTACAAGACAAAATCAAACCAAGAGGCATCTGCAGTCAAAAGATGCAAGAGCTTTTCTCAGGGAATAACGTCCCTTTTCTAGGCCATTTTTAAGTACTTTTAACCAACTGAAGTCAAGGTGATTGTAGTAGATGTATGAAGTCAGTTACCCCTCAAGTTAAACAGGTGTACCAGCAGAGAAAGCACATATGTGACCCTGGACCAAAAAAAGTCTTAAATATCAATTTTTCAAAATTGAGATTTATACATCATATGAAAGCTGAATAAATAAGCTTTCCATTGATGTATGGTTTGTTAGGATAGGACACTATTTGGTCAAGTTACAACTATTATGGAATCTGAGGGAGCAAAAAAATCAAAATATTGACAAAAAAATCGCCTTTAAAGTTGTCCAAATAAAGTCCTTAGCAATGCATATTACTAATCAAAACTGAAGTTTTTATACATTTACGGTAGGAAATTTACAAAATATCTTCATGGAACATGATCTTTACTTAATATCCTAATGATTTCTGGCATAAAAGAAAAATCTATAATTTTGACCCATACAATGTATTTTTGGCTATTGCTACAAATATACTCCAGCGACTTAAGACTGGTTTTGTGGTCCAGGGACACATATGTAGTTTACCACTTTAAAGGGATAGTTCACCCACTAAAATTACCCCATGATTTACTCACCCTCAAGCCAACTTAGGTGCAAATGACTTTCTTCATTCAGACGAATACAATCAGAGTTATATCAAAAAATGTTCTGGCTCTTCCAGACTTTATATAAATGGCAGTGAATGTACTGTAAATTGTACTTTATTGGACTTCTATTGGACTATTGAATATCACCACCCATTCACTGCCATTATAAAGCTTGGAAGAGCCAGGACATTTTTTTAATATAACAGAATTTATTCGTCTGAAAGAAGAAAGTCATGGGGTAATTTGCATTTTTGGGTGAACTATCCCTTTAACTAAGGACATATACCACTAACATTTGAGAACCAAAAAGTGTCCAAATACTTTGTTTTAATTTTTGACAGTATATTATGGAAACCACTTTTGCCTAAGAGTATAAGAATAAAAATAAAAAGGTAATTGTGACTTTATATCTCAGTGTGATATATCTCACAAGTGCCACTGTTTCTCACAAGATTACTTATTTTTCTTATTTTAAACTATTGCATAATTACTTTATTTTTTGCTTTAGACTTTTCATGGTATAAATATTGTTTTATCATTTCAAACCTAACAAACCATTTTGTAAAATTTTAGCTTGAAACACATTTACATTTACTGAATTCTTCAGTGTCACTTGAACTTTCAGAATTCATTCTAATATGCTGGTTTGCTGCTCAAGAAACATTTCTTAGTATTAGCAACGTAGAAACAGTTGTGCTGCTTAATATTGTTGTGGAAACAGTGATATATATTTTATCACGATTCATTGATGAATAGAAAGTTCCAAAGAATAGCATTTATTCGATATTATTCGATTATTATATTTTAACATTTTAAATGCATTTAACTGTCACTTTTATAAATGTAGTTTGTTCTTGCTGAATACAATTTTTTTTCTTACTGACCCCAAACTTTTGAACAGCAGTCTATGTCTAAATGACAGTACCTTTGGGTTGATTATAGCTGATCTGTGAGTTGGTCCAAGGTGTAGTGGGCGATCCGTCTGAAGGGCTGTTACATGATTTGTTGACCGGTGTTTGAGGAGGTGTGTCATATATGTAAGATCCCGCCCCTCCAATATTTACACCTACCAATGAGAGGACAGAACAGTGAGTACCATTCCATTACTGCCTGAGTGAGCGTTAGTGGTGGATAAAGCTCATATCTAAGTGTTCAGATTCTCCTAATGCAGATAGCATTAGACAAAAGCCAAAAATATCCTCTTTGGGTCCTGATAAAATGTATCTCTCCTGAACTGCGCACTCACTTGGATAGTATATTACAACCTGAAACAAGCATATTCTAATGTCTGAGTGTGCATTAACATAAGCTATACACTGAAACCTAGCATCTTACCAAACACAATATTTTCCTACTTCTAAACACACACCTCAGTCAGCCACTATATGTGTCTCTCTTATGTCGTCACTGGATCTGCTTTAACTCTTCTGGTGTCTTAAGTGTTTAGGAAGACAGGGCGACATTTTTATTGTGAATGTATGTGTACATGATGATATTTGTATGCATTCGGGAAGATATTGTTGCAACTATTAATATGGTTTGTAAGTGAAAATAGGACTGTCTGTTAGTGGTCATCGTCCGTTCCCGTCTCTGTGGTTTAGATGTATCCCACTTAACAGATTGCGAAAAGACAAATCTCCACTTCACTAGTGGATTCTGTCATTTGATCTCATGAGGAAATTAACTAATTAGAGTTTTAAATAAAGGTACCGAGTGAAATGTCCCTGTATAATCTGGTTCAACCTGAAAGATCTGCTTTGATCTGGATGATTTCAACCAACAAGATATAAGATATTAAAACCATAGTTTTCATTTATGAGTCATCATGAACTAATTCGCTTGTTCCAAACTTGTACGATTTTATGATATTTTGAAGAAACACAGTTATGTAAGGACTGAGCTCTTTTTAAACTTTTTAAAAAATTTCAGAAAGATGAAATGCAACTTTTTTTATCTTACAAAAACTTTTTAGCTTGGCCTTTTTTAGGTTTCTTTCCTTATCTCTTTCACACACACACACACACACACACACACACACACACACACAATAAGGTTTCTAGTGGTAAGTGTACTGTCTTTATTTGGAAGGTTATTCTAAAAGTCACTGAGAGTCAGATGTCACTAAATGAGCCCCGATTCAAACCTTTATTTCCTGTGCATGAACAGATGCCGCATAAAGAGCAAGTAGCACTAAAGACCCAAATACACATAAAAAAAACCTATGAGCCCCAAGATTCTCACTCAGCTTTATATGAAAATACATTATATTTTACATGTAAAGTATCTCAGTTGCACACACACTCCCAACATGGCGTACAAACTGCAGTCACAACTTATTGTACATACCTTTTGGTCCAAACAGGGTTCCATAACAGGGCTTATGACAGTAAGGCAATCCATCATGCTGTGTGTGAGAGACAATATCTTTATTAGTCCATTTTAACTTTATTTTACTTAATTAGCAGAATTTCTCATTGTGTGTACAGTAGGTTGCTGCATACACAAAACAAAAGCTTTATGTCAATAAAAAACACTAAACCTATTGAAATATAGAGAATATTTTTCCCAATTCAGTTTAATCGCTGACATAACCTGAACAAATATAAATATTCTGGCTTAGAAATACTAATTATTTGTCTATAAAAATGTCTATTTCTAAATATTAAAAATCTACTAAAACCTGCATTTTCAGGTAAGGTAAAATGATCAGAAGTGTGTGTGGAAGACAGAATGAAAGAGAGAGGCTTGTGTCGTGCTAGATTCATTAAAGGTCATTGTTTATTCTTCTGTTCCTTCCTGCTCCTCCCAGACTGAATAAAAAGACCCAGTTAGGCTCAAATTGGACTAAAATTCAAGCCTCCTAACACACACTCAAACGCATACACACTAAAATAGAGGTGTGTGTTTGAGTGCGTGTTACTTGTGCACATAACAGTGCTCTTGAAAAAAAATAAAAAAATAAATAACATGCTAAAATGAGTAAATACATATAATTTATATACATAATTTTTTTGTATTTTACATGAATCATCATCAGGGATTTTTTATGTATATTTTATATATTAAAAGCAACATCTTTCTCAGTGTCTCTGTTGTGAGCTAAAAATACTGTTTGTGTTCCAACTAAGAGCTGTTTCCAAAAGAACAGAATTGGGGAAAAAGCCAGTCGACAGCTGCAGTGAGTGAACACTAACAGCAACACACACCCTCCTGCTGTTTTGAACACAATAAGAGAAAAAGAGCACACACACAATAAAGGGAACACAGTAACTGTAATAAAAGAATAACAAGACTAAATATATCCTTCATTGAGACAATAAAGAGCTGTTTGTCCATCCATTTTTAATCAACACAAATGAAAAAAACAATAGAAAAGACAAAACGCTCCTTAATTTTAAGTCAGAACTCATCTTATAATTAAATTAAAGCTTTGTGTGACTATTCTGTTTGTGTGCATGCAAGCGTGAGCGTGTTGACAGAGAGAGAGAGAGAGAGAGAGAGAGAGAGAGAGAGAAGAAGAAGGGAGAAGGAAGAAAGGAAGAGAGGCAGAAAGGCAGACAATTGCTTTCTGGTTTGAATTAACTCTTATCTTTGGCCCTCCATTGTCCTTGTAATAGTTCTTGTAAACACAAACAGTAACTTTGAGTGTGGGAGAGGATGAGCATATGCTTACAGATATACCTACTTGTTCAGTAAAAAGATTTGAACTAGCTGTACCTGACTGAACATGTGTTTGAAAATGACAGATTACTGCTATTTCTCTGCCGTTAAGAATATTATGATTTACCTTTTCATATAAGAGGCAAGTAGCAGTAAAGCCCCAGACTAAAAGAATCTGTTTCACTTCCTGTTACCACAGCCAGTCAGTCTTCACCCTGTTGTTCTTGTCAATCTCTTTTCTGTTTTATACTGTAAAACTGACTGAATAAAGCATCAAACACTTTTTAGTAAGGATATTAATTTCTTGTCCTTTCGTTCTTTGCTATTTTGACGTTCAGGGATCAAAAAAAGTATGGGAATGGCTTTTTGTAACAATTTCAAGAAAACAAACATGCTTAAATGTTCCATCCAATATTAAATAGATAAATAATGAATACATTCGTAATTGTAATCTCTCCCTGACAGTCTGAGAACATTCCAGACAGAGCTAATGAGGTTACTATAAATACTAATTCTATGCGTTTACAGTCATTGTAGGATTTCAATTCCTCCATAAACTTCTACTCGTGATGAGTGACAAGTCTACAGGTGAAATATAGACTTACAAAGGGATGAACGATCATTTAACCCAAACAGGGAAACAAGACAACTCTTATCACTGAACTAGAAAATGTCTCCTAACGTATCAGACAGGACCCTCACACATGTCAGTTCAATAAAAAGGAGAAAGGAAACAAAGAAAGAAAGAAAAAAGGACAATGAGGGGCACCCAAATAGAAGTGGACAGGGATGACCTACAATCAGTGTCAGCTCAATGGATTGAGCTTGTGTGGTCGCCTACTAAACTATGACACTGTGGATGTGAAGCCTCACACTGTGAAACTCTGCTGTTACAGTACATACAGACCAAGAAGCAGGACATCCAGAATCACAGTCTATCTCGATGCAATATCAGCTTTAGTTCTGCTTACCTCCGCATGGCCTCCAGCAGACAGAATCTTACTACATCGTTCACATTTCAGACAGAAACGGTGCCAGTTTTTCCCCAGAGAGCTCACTTTCTCAGCTAGAACAAGGAGAGAGTATAATGTGTTATCTGATCAGAATGTGAGGTATATAATGCTGAGGATGACCGCCTTAACTGCAGTAATCTATATCTAAATTACACACAGTTAATAAGATTGCAATTGTCCTGTAGTGATAAATTTCTGTTTGGCTGCTTTGCATTTTAGTCAAATGGCCTCTTCTATTCTAAGTGGGTGGTTTGTGGCCAGTAAAAGCTGCTAATTGGACCAGACTATATGTTAGTCAAAAACCTAACTTTGTATGACTAGCATCACATGGTCTTCTTGTTCTATGTCTCTGAACTGAAAGAAAGCAAGAAACATTGAAATATCAAGCAAGCACTACTATTTAAAAGTTAAATTTAAATAGTTTAAGTTGGACATAAAAAAAATAAAATAAAAAAATACTTATATTCAGTAAGGATGCATTAAATTGATCCAAAGTGACAGACCTTTTGTAATATTACAAATGTCTTTACTATTTCAAATAAATGCTGTTCTTTTGAACTTTCCTTAATCAATGAAACTGTAAATGTATCACACCATGCAAATATAAAGCTTTACAACTGTTTTCAACATTAATAATAAGAAGAAATGTTTCTTGAGCAGCAAACCAGCATATTAGAATGATTTCCAAAGGATCATGTGACACTAAAGACTGGAGTAACAGCTGTTAAAAATTCAGCTTTGTCATCACAAAGATAAATGGCATTTTAAAATACATGCAAGTAGAAAACAGTGATTTAAAACTGTATTTCACAATATTAGGGTTTTTTGTTTATTTTTGATAAAAATAATGCAATCTCTTACCCACCCCAAATTTTTTGAACAGTATTGTATACTGATTTTCAGCCAGCTTCAGTCTATTTAAAAATGTTTTACAACTTCCACTGTACAAAAAACTGCCTGAATGTGTTCTCTCTTACTCAACCAGCTCTTGAATTAAAAACAAAAAAATATATAGTTTGCTATGAGCAAACACACAGTAAACAGTCATGGACTTTGGAGGACAGGAGTGAGAAATACAAGCGATTCAGAGAAAAACACACTGGTCAACATGCCACAATCAATTAATCAATAAGCATATTTTCTGTAATTATAATATACCTAAAGGAGGAGCTATGATATGATATAAAAACATTCTCCATGTTGACACTGTGCATGTGGGGGACTAAACCCACCTCCCCAATGCCCTATATGCTTACTAGCTGACATTCCTAGGGTCTGTCTCTCTCTCTCTCTCTCTCACACACACGCACACGCACACACGCACACACGCGCACACACACACACACACACACGCACACACACAACTAGTCAGGTCAAACAGAGAGCACACAGACTCAGACATATTCAGAACTCTAGGCTCAGTGGGGATATCAAATCATCAAGCTCCTCTTCAACACAGCCAGAAAGATAGTTACTCCATCCGCTAACCTGCAACAGTAGCACAACAGATCCGCTCACTTTATTCAAGAGTCCCTTGCCAAATTCTTACGTAACACCGTCACCCAATTCTCTTTTCACGGGCTATAGCATTTACTAGCCCAGTGGATACTGGATGCCGGGACAGAATACTAAACAGGAGCTGACAATAATGGGACAGACTAGAGAACATCCTCCAATGTGGTTGTGGGAGCGTCAGGGTCACTTGTTCTTGACCCATCAATAACAATACTGTTGCACAGGCTGCAAAATTAACCCTTATCTTCTTCTTGTGACTGACAGCTTGGGGTCCCAGAGATCTCTATGCTGTACGCAGGAAAAAAAAGAAATAGTAATTTTGAAATGAACCTATTATTTTACCCTAAATCTTTTCCTCTGACTCAGTTAAACTCACTAGATGGA
Source organism: Sinocyclocheilus grahami (assembly GCF_001515645.1). Lineage (NCBI taxonomy): Eukaryota > Metazoa > Chordata > Actinopteri > Cypriniformes > Cyprinidae > Sinocyclocheilus > Sinocyclocheilus grahami. Next base: position 1,731,839 of record NW_015505197.1, on the reverse strand, counting down.
TTAATTGAACCTTTTTACAAAGACACATACTTTTCATGTTTATCAAGGACAGCAAGACCACATTTAGTCACGAAAAATACATTAAATCAAATACCAATTCACTATTGAGTAATGATGTGTACAGCAGAGAATATTAGTATATGTAAATTAATTGAGTTTATTCATATAAATCTCTGAGAACCCAAACAGAATAACAACATCCATGGTGGACTTTTGTTATAAAGCATACAAATATACACACATGCGCCCGAACACACACAAATCATCAAGTATCAGTCCAAAGTGTTTTTGAACTATTTAACTGGATATGGGTTATTTAAGACCACCAAAAGAAAACTCTTGCTATGTAACTCTGTCAATTTTTGCATTAGTTTATTCATTTAAAAAAAGAAATTAACCTTGACCACATACCCATGCAATTCAAGTCAATTAGTCCAGTCCAATAATACAATACCAATCAAATGACCGTGGCTTGTACTTCTGCTGAGTGATGATTCTAGTGGAAAACTCTCACCGAAAAACACAGTCTTATCGCATCTTGGGCAAATGGCCGTCATTCTCTAGAAGAGTCTTGCTGCTGCGCAGGTTCGGTTCTGTCTGTCTCTCAGCGGCGCTGCACACTGTGTGCAACAAGAGTCGAGTCGCGTCGCGTCGCGTCGCGTCGCGGCGTTTATTTAACTTTAAAGAGCCTCCGCGCTTGTCTCATGAATATTAAATACGTTGCGTGACGTTCGACCAGTAAACTCTGATTGACTGAAAGGTAACGAATCCCGAAGGCTTGGCTTGTAAATATTAATTAGGAAATACAAGGTTACCAAGCAACGTCAGCTTGACCTTGTTAATATTCATAGCCTTCGCCATAATGAGATTCGTTAATACGCATCGAGCTGCGTGGCACAGTTACGCCACGCCTTTGGCTTGACCAATGAGGAATGTTTCTTATATGTCAATCAAAACAAAAACACGCAAAGCTACCCATCAAACTCTCCCGACTTCACAAGCTTGTCACTAAATAAAAGTTGTTAGTCTGTTTTGTCTTTTGTCGTATGAATCTTGAGACATTAGGAGTTTTAAAAATCTTGAAAATATTTAAAGGCTGTAAGAATGTGTTTTTGTTTTCATTGACACGTGGTGTTTTAGATCAAAACCACAGCACTGGCAGTCCTTAACACCATTTGAATACTGGTCAATTTTGAGGTTTGGGGTTATTTTGCTTTCATGCAATGTCTTCTTTCAGAAAACATCCAAAATATACATTTAAGTGCTTATTTTATCACACTTTATGCATGTGTAGATTTTAATTACAATACATATCTTTAAAGGCTGTTTCCTCAAAATGAGTTTCCGGTTTTATTCCTATCTATATTCTGAAGGGTTTTACAGAGGGGTTGTTCATATATCATTTGCCTGATTTATATAACATTTTATGAAACAGCAAGAATGAAACAGAATTTTGAACCTGGCTTTACCTAATGTTCAGATTTCTGTTATGGAAATGTATTCAAATTTGTGCACATTTAATTAGTGCATGTGCACATTTAAACATAACAGTTCAGTAAACTTGTCAAATAAAACCCTGTCTTAATGCACTGTGATTAACCATGGGGAAATTTGTTAATTAGAGTCTTGATGAATTACAAAGTTTTCTTTTTTTTTTTAAATGAAGCACATTAAAGTGAGCCAAAGTTCACAATTTCACTGTCGTGTTGTTCCAACTTCCAAACATGTATGACTTTCTGTCTTCCATAGAATACAAAAGGAGATGTTAGGCAGAATGTTAGGAACTGACAGCCTCAGGCAACAATCACTTTCTTTGCTACTTTTTTTTTTTTCATACAGTGAATAGTGTCATTCTGTGAAAGGCTGTCATTCCACCTAACATCTCCTTTGTGTTCCAACAAACAAAGAAAGACATATGGGTTTGGAACAGCATGAGGATAAATAAATAATGGCAGAAATTTCATTTTTGGATGAACTCTGGTAAACCCAAACTTTGTTATGCTAATGTTTACTGAAGCAGAAACCATCCCCGCTCTCGTTCAGTAAAGATACTGTAATTAGTGCGGCCTAAATAGATGCATGTGAATGATGGAGGCATCAGTAAATGTACGTTCAGCTACTGGCATCACCACTGAGATAATAGATGATCTCATTCTTGTGTCCTTAGATGGGGTCAAAGGTCACCTCATGAGAGACAGCAATCCATGGTACCAACTGTTTAAGACTCTCTCAACTCTCACATAGTCCATTATAACACTGTCCATGGACCTTATACCCTCAAATGTAGTGTTAATAGCCATCAGTATTTCAGTATTAAACAAATAACATATTGTATAATAGTGTAATTTATCTCCCTGTTTCACTTGCTTTGTGTTTTATTTGTATATTTATTTGTGTTTCTTATTATTATCATTGTTGAAAACTGTGATACATTTTCAGTATTCTTTGACGAATAGAAAATGTATTTGAAATTATTTATTTGAAATAGAAATCTTTTGTAACAAAAACAGTATTTACGCTCACGTTTGATCAATTGAATGAATCCTTGCTGAATAAAGTATTTCTTTCTTTCTTTCTTTGTAGTATGTAATTATTTTAAAATATACCTTTTACAATGAAGCTTTAAGTAGAAAAGTCACCAGCTGCAACACACCGCTTAAGAACAGCCTTAGTTAAAATACTCAACAGTGAAGTAAGGCATATAATTGAGAAAGATGTTACGCTAAAATACTGTTCACTTAACATTCACTAATTGAAAAACATCTCCTTTGGTCTGACATCACTGTGAAATCATTATGACATCACTGAATGGACTGACCTGCGGCAGGCAGTGGGAAGAAGATGCTGGAACTTTGAATGAGCCTGTGTTGTTGCCTGCTCTTGCGTTTCACTTTATTATAGCGCCCCAGCTTGCGTCAAATACTATGTATGGGAGTACTGGATGTATGTATTTTTTCTTATTTGTTGTCGTTTGTTCCTTTTACCTTAGGTTAATATTTTACCTTTTACCTTATTTGTCTTAGTTTCGCCCTTTACATTATTTTTATATATTTTTTGTATTTTATGTCCTTTTGTGCTTGGAATAACTCAACTATGTTTAATTATTTAAACTATTTTGTTTGATGTTCATCACAAAAACCTTTTTTTACATTCCTATTAATAAATTGACATGAACGATTATTTTTAATATGTAGTTGTTTATGTAACAGTTTATGTGAATGTTGTTACACCCTATCACCACTAGATGGTACCAGTGTTCCCCAGAGTTTAATAAATACAGACAATAAAGCCAACAAGTCTCTGTTTCATTTGGTTCATTACTGAAAAAAATCAGTGATTTCTACAGTACATCAGTTGTCACAACACTTGCCTAAACAATTTAGAATGTTTCTGGAGTGTTAACTTACTACAAGAGTGATTGTTATAAAACAAACTGAAACTTAAAACTTTCAATTATTTGCTCATGCTGTACAGCAGTGAACATTCTGGCAATATTAGCAAAGGTTCTGGACTTTTTCATAATAGGCCCGAATCCTGACTTTTTTTTTTTTGGCATCTGTTAGTGTCAGCTGAAGGCTGTGTGCCATGTATGGCTTACACTGAAAGTTTGTAATGTTAGCTGATTCTGTCAGGTGTTCAGAAAATGAACAACATTTGATTGATTATTATTTGACCTTGTTTGCACAGTTTGAGTTGGGTTGAACTAGTAAAAGATACAATTAAATATCCAATAAAGTTACTATTCAGATCTTATCACTTTAATTGGCTTTTTAAATCATATTTCAGAAACATACACCTACATCTACATTAGGTCGAACTAAACACATTCACATGCCCTCACAGAGTAAAAGATAAAATTAAATATTATTCAATAAAGTTACTAAATAAAATTTATTCTATCTGTGTACAAAGAATGGCTTTGTGTTTTTCTTTGCATATACCTTAGATGTACAAATACATATGCACCACTGTCCAACAGTTTGGGGTTGGTAAGATTTTTTTCATGTTCTTTCAAAATGCTGCATTTATTTGTTCAAAAATACAGCATATTTGAAATATATTTGATTATACAGTGGTGTGAAAAAGTGCTGGCCCCCTTCCTGATTTCTTATTTTTTTGCATGTTTGTCACACTTTAATGTTTCAGATCATCAAACTAATTTAAATATTAGTCAAAGATAACACAAGTAAACACAACATGCAGTTTTTAAATGAAGGTTTTTATTATTAAGGGAAAACAAAATCCAAAACTACATGGCCCTGAAAAAAAAAAAATCAGGAAGGGGGCCAACACTTTTTCACACCACTGTATATTGAAATGTCATTTATTTGGCAAAGCTGAATTTTCAGGAGCCATTACTCTAGTCTTTATTGTCACATGATCCTTCAGAAATCATTCTAATATGCTGATTTGATGCTCAAGGAATATTTCTTATTATCGATGTTGAAAACAATTGTGCTGCTTAATAAAATGTTTGTGGAAACTGTCATTAATTTTCCCCCCAGATTCTTTGATGAATAGAAAGTTCAACACAACGTCAACAAAATCTAATATTGTGATGTAGAGATCAAAAGTACCACCATTAACAGCCAATAATGTCTTGGTAACATTCCACCATGTTTTGTCATGATGTAATGTGTTTTTATTTATTTATTTTTCTCCAGTTTCTGGTGTAGTCTTCATAAATGTATCAAATAAACTTTTATTTAAAAACAAAAAAAACATTTAAAACATTTTTGCTCTAGAAAAGCTCTATATCAAAAAGTTTTTAAAAACAAAAAAACAAACAAACAAAAAAAGGTTAGAAATTCCAATCAAATTCTGATTGGAAGTTGCTGTGCACTTAATTGTTGGATAATGAAAGAGAAAATCTATATTCTGGAAAATCTAATCAAGTCCTAATATGTTGAAGAGTAAACAGTAGTAGCATCCTATAAATCATTCATTATGATTAAAATAAAAACATTTATAAATGTGAATCTACATCTCTGTTCTCTGCACAGTTGAAAATCTCAGGCTGCTTTCACCCTGCCCGTCATTTCAAGAACATGGACAATTGACCAGATGTCCCTCGTAGCCTAGGTGTGGGGCAGAGGGCACACCCGGTAAGTTCAGTGGTGGGGTTGAAGAACACCAGCTCTGTTCAGAGTCAAGGGTCAATCTCCATGGGAATGATAGTGAGGATGACGTCCTCGTTGCCACGTTGAACCACTATGCGTAAACTGGTGTCCTTTTTGATGGATGTGCTCACATCCGTTGCCGTGGAGACCCGCTGACCATTGATAGAAATGATGACGTCATGTTCCTTAAGTCCACCTCTACAGAAGAGACAGAGAAGAGGGGAAAAGCATTTGAGGAGGAGGACTGAAGAGGACTAAAATAATTCCTTTTGATTAAGGTCTCCTAATCTTCAGAGATTACATCACAGAAACTGAACCCTCTCCAGTACTAATCAAATATTGCTGGATTTCCCAGAATTACTGCAAAATAGCTTCCAAAATCAACTCTTAAGGCTGTGCATTATGTATTTTTACAGTTGTTGTAGAACTGTATGCTTCATCGAAACATCAACATCAAAAGTGTAATAGCGCTATAATTCAGACCTTATCACTTTAATTGGCTTTTTAAATCATATTTCAGAAACATACACCTACATCTACATTAGGCCAAACTAAACACATTCACATGCCCTCACAGAGTAACCACCTAGCTTATATACTAGACTTCACAAGTACTTTGTGTTTGCTGAACTGCAAGTGCGACATTTGGTGATCATCTGTTATTCAACGGTGAATCATAAGCGTCACGCCGAGAGGGAAGAAGCTGTTATTTGTGTGTCTGGGTGCCCTCTGAGCTTGTTCTTAACATGTCCAAGCTTTCAGGAAAACTAAAAATGTCCTGGATGAGGATGCGGTGGGCAGTGGATTGGACTGTGGTTGTGGAATTATATCAAAACAATGTTTCATGAACAAAGAATTTCATCACTTGTAACTGCAAACCCTAAATTTGCCTTTGAGTATATTTGCTTTAGTTTTTTAACAAGCATATAATAAAGACAAGACACCTTAAAAATGTTAATGGATATGATGTGGCAGTGACAAGACCTGAGTCATAGGATATGTTGTTCCAAACCTGTTTGACTTGTAGTGGAACGACATTTGGGAGCATAAAAGACAACATAACTTTAATTTTTAGGTGAACTATCCCTTTAATTTAAATGCATTTTCAGTACCCTAGATGCCTCTCGCTCTTACGCACAAAACGGTTTCAAACAATACAAAGGAACAGGTTTTTGTGTGAGTCAATAAACATGATGGGCTGAAATGATGAACCTCAGCAGGTTTTTGTGTGTATGTTTGAGTGTGTTTTGATAGGTGAGGGTCAAACATAAAACATGTGGAGACAGATGGAGCCAAAGACAATATCCTTCCAAGCATGACGGCAGAGAGCATGTGGCCAGTAAAAACAGCATGTGAGTGCTGCCAAAGGAGTTGACCTACACTCTTGACCTGCTTGGCATTATGGGACTTTGAGTTTTGGTGACTCACGCTGCAGCTGGGGTTTTAGAGATGACCTCAGTCACATAGGCTCCTGACGTGATGTCAGGGAAGTCTCGCAGTCGACCTCTCAGCTCTTTGGACAGTCTGTGAGCAGAAATGAACATGGTTACATCAGATCTGCTTTCATTAATGAATTAAAGCGGTAAAATATTTTCCATCCAAAAAAAAGAAAAGAAAAGGAAAACAATAGCCTCAAACTATAACATGGTACTATAAATCACACAAGAGTATAAAAACAGGGATCTCACAGAATTACAAAATAATGTTAGATCTTCCATAAGGTCATGATAGCAGCCTTATTAAAGAAGGTATTCATTAATTTGATGCATGGACGTGCTTATGTACTCACGCAGGAGTGAGGGTCATCATACGAACACCAATGTATCTTTTCTTAGTCACTCCTCGACCTGTAAAACAGCCAGAAGAACATAATGAAAGTTAGTCCACTAATAATTAGGTAACATGCTCTATCTCGTATACAGTATCACTTCTGAATATGAATGTACTGTCGTACCTCTGGCCAGTCTGTCATATGACTCAGCGAGAAACTGTCGTATCTTGTCTGATGGAATAGCAAAGGAAATTCCGGCTGTCACTTTTAATGTGTTGATCCCAATCACTTCACCATCCTTTAGGAAAAAGAATGAGGTACGGACACAATTACCCTGCAGTACACTACTGATGTTCATTTACTTTAAAAAGGACTTGAAAGTCCAGTAAACTAAGAAATGTACATCTACTGGTAGCATCTACTGGAAATAAATTTGTTTCATTTAAGTCAAATATATTATTTATGACTGAAAAAAACAATATTGGTCAAATATTAAATGACTTCTACAATCGAGAACACATCTCATGATCTTTCATGCCTGTATCCCTTATTATAATCTATTCAGTTCTTACAGAATATAATAAAATACAATTTAATAATTTAAATAATTTAAAATCAAATCAATGCTATTACTGTTAATGCAAATTAAAACCGTTACATTGTTTTTGGTAATTAAAATAAAGCTCAAATAAAAATAATTACAAATATTACATGTAAAACCTAAATGTAAATTAGAAATATTACCTTGGCAGCTAACTGAAGTAAATCAAGGATAGGCTGAAGTACTAAAATTACTAAACTAAAATTGAAATAAAGTAAACTGAAGCTAAATATAAATATAAAAAACTAATTAAAATGACAAAAGCAAATAAAATTAGTAAAACTTAAACTCAAATTAAAATAGAAAGAGAAAATATAAAACTAAAGCTAATAAATAAATCAAATGTATAATATAATAGTACTGTACATAAATAATACTAAAATCACATTTCATTAATATTTCATGTCCATTTATTTATTTATTTGGTAGGGAGCCATGTAATACTCTAAGTGGTATAATGTATGGTCAAAAGGTTACATCACAAAATAAACATCATTGGGATGATACGATACCCCTCCACTTTGTGTCAGTGTCCCGATCACCCTATAAGTGTTTATTTTTCGATACCGTACATCAACCCTTCCATATTAACTTTTTACTATAATTCTTTAACTTGGGACAAGAACTTTAAAAAAAGCTGCCTTTTTTACAGATTTGACTGATGCTTTGAGTTCCACAATGTCAAATTACATTCTCACTGGGGTAACATTACTATAACACCAGACACTTGCATTCTGGGAAAATAGGCCCTGATGATTACCACACAGTCATGCTCTGTGCAAATATAAGTATATTTGCAGGTTCATATGGGATATTATTCAACAGTTTTGGAATTAGGAAATGCTCACCAGATTGACTAATGGTCCTCCTGAGTTGCCATACTGTAAAAGAGACATTTTATGTGTTAAAACACGTTTGTGATTTATGGCTTGATTTGTGTGTGCATGGATGTGTGAGCCTCATGGTAAGACCATCAGATGGAGAGACACACATTAAAATAACAAATAATAAACATGTAATAAATAACTTTAAAATAAATATAAAGCAATAAAAAAACAGCATGTGAGTGCTGCCAAAGGAGTTGACCTACACTCTTGACCTGCTTGGCATTATGGGACTTTGAGTTTTGGTGACTCACGCTGCAGCTGGGGTTTTAGAGATGACCTCAGTCACATAGGCTCCTGACGTGATGTCAGGGAAGTCTCGCAGTCGACCTCTCAGCTCTTTGGACAGTCTGTGAGCAGAAATGAACATGGTTACATCAGATCTGCTTTCATTAATGAATTAAAGCGGTAAAATATTTTCCATCCAAAAAAAAGAAAAGAAAAGGAAAACAATAGCCTCAAACTATAACATGGTACTATAAATCACACAAGAGTATAAAAACAGGGATCTCACAGAATTACAAAATAATGTTAGATCTTCCATAAGGTCATGATAGCAGCCTTATTAAAGAAGGTATTCATTAATTTGATGCATGGACGTGCTTATGTACTCACGCAGGAGTGAGGGTCATCATACGAACACCAATGTATCTTTTCTTAGTCACTCCTCGACCTGTAAAACAGCCAGAAGAACATAATGAAAGTTAGTCCACTAATAATTAGGTAACATGCTCTATCTCGTATACAGTATCACTTCTGAATATGAATGTACTGTCGTACCTCTGGCCAGTCTGTCATATGACTCAGCGAGAAACTGTCGTATCTTGTCTGATGGAATAGCAAAGGAAATTCCGGCTGTCACTTTTAATGTGTTGATCCCAATCACTTCACCATCCTTTAGGAAAAAGAATGAGGTACGGACACAATTACCCTGCAGTACACTACTGATGTTCATTTACTTTAAAAAGGACTTGAAAGTCCAGTAAACTAAGAAATGTACATCTACTGGTAGCATCTACTGGAAATAAATTTGTTTCATTTAAGTCAAATATATTATTTATGACTGAAAAAAACAATATTGGTCAAATATTAAATGACTTCTACAATCGAGAACACATCTCATGATCTTTCATGCCTGTATCCCTTATTATAATCTATTCAGTTCTTACAGAATATAATAAAATACAATTTAATAATTTAAATAATTTAAAATCAAATCAATGCTATTACTGTTAATGCAAATTAAAACCGTTACATTGTTTTTGGTAATTAAAATAAAGCTCAAATAAAAATAATTACAAATATTACATGTAAAACCTAAATGTAAATTAGAAATATTACCTTGGCAGCTAACTGAAGTAAATCAAGGATAGGCTGAAGTACTAAAATTACTAAACTAAAATTGAAATAAAGTAAACTGAAGCTAAATATAAATATAAAAAACTAATTAAAATGACAAAAGCAAATAAAATTAGTAAAACTTAAACTCAAATTAAAATAGAAAGAGAAAATATAAAACTAAAGCTAATAAATAAATCAAATGTATAATATAATAGTACTGTACATAAATAATACTAAAATCACATTTCATTAATATTTCATGTCCATTTATTTATTTATTTGGTAGGGAGCCATGTAATACTCTAAGTGGTATAATGTATGGTCAAAAGGTTACATCACAAAATAAACATCATTGGGATGATACGATACCCCTCCACTTTGTGTCAGTGTCCCGATCACCCTATAAGTGTTTATTTTTCGATACCGTACATCAACCCTTCCATATTAACTTTTTACTATAATTCTTTAACTTGGGACAAGAACTTTAAAAAAAGCTGCCTTTTTTACAGATTTGACTGATGCTTTGAGTTCCACAATGTCAAATTACATTCTCACTGGGGTAACATTACTATAACACCAGACACTTGCATTCTGGGAAAATAGGCCCTGATGATTACCACACAGTCATGCTCTGTGCAAATATAAGTATATTTGCAGGTTCATATGGGATATTATTCAACAGTTTTGGAATTAGGAAATGCTCACCAGATTGACTAATGGTCCTCCTGAGTTGCCATACTGTAAAAGAGACATTTTATGTGTTAAAACACGTTTGTGATTTATGGCTTGATTTGTGTGTGCATGGATGTGTGAGCCTCATGGTAAGACCATCAGATGGAGAGACACACATTAAAATAACAAATAATAAACATGTAATAAATAACTTTAAAATAAATATAAAGCAATAAATAAAATTTGCAGTTGTAATAATTCACTCACATTTATGATGGCATCGGTCTGAATGTAATCCATATCAGAGTTTCGTAGACCCAACTCTTTCCCGCCTCTCTGCGTGGTGCTTACTATCCCTGTGGTAACTGTGCTTTGAGTTCCACAATGTCAAATTACATTCTCACTGGGGTAACATTACTATAACACCAGACACTTGCATTCTGGGAAAATAGGCCCTGATGATTACCACACAGTCATGCTCTGTGCAAATATAAGTATATTTGCAGGTTCATATGGGATATTATTCAACAGTTTTGGAATTAGGAAATGCTCACCAGATTGACTAATGGTCCCCCTGAGTTGCCATACTGTAAAAGAGACATTTTATGTGTTAAAACACGTTTGTGATTTATGGCTCATGGTAAGACCATCAGATGGAGAGACACACATTAAAATAACAAATAATAAACATGTAATAAATAACTTTAAAATAAATATAAAGCAATAAATAAAATTTGCAGTTGTAATAATTCACTCACATTTATGATGGCATCGGTCTGAATGTAATCCATATCAGAGTTTCGTAGACCCAACTCTTTCCCGCCTCTCTGCGTGGTGCTTACTATCCCTGTGGTAACTGTATTCTGGAGGGAAAATGGGCTGCCGATAGCAACCACAAATTCTCCTGGTCTGAGGTCAGCCGATCGGCCGAGGAGAAGCACAGGAAGCTTACTCTGTTGGGCAGAACGAGAGAAAAATATATGTTTATTGGAATGCAGCATTTATTTCAGTATCTGCTCGTAAGACAGAAATATCCCAACCCTTCACAATCCTAAAGCCTGCAGAAGTTTTAAAGGAACTTTAATTGATATCCAATAGTGGCCAGTGGCCACCCAACACAGCTGCTTTAGACATTCTAGCAACTTTATGACATTGCAAAGTCAGTCATGTGATAAATGCTCGTATCCAAGCATTCCATAATTCTACCCTTCAATTTCCTGAACTGCCCAGAACTGCCATACAGTTCTATTCTAACACCTCTGTGCATCCAATATCAACGGTCTTCCAAACAGGAGTTTGGATATTAAATTCATATCTCTGAAACCTTATCACCATGCAACCTTTATGACATCACGGAAAAGTAAAGGCACTTAGAACAGGACGGGATGAATCGGAATGCTGTTTTGCCCTTCCTGTGGGGACTCATTTATGGAATCTCCCCTCTCAACACAGGGGCTTGATTAGAATGATCATTGTGACAACAGAATATGCGCGTTTAGCTGACTGCACTGGTGTCTGTTTTGTTTACTGACTGTAAAAGTAGAGTCAGAGAGTGGATAGCAGACACGCTGAGCTTGATAAACACACTGGACCCCCTATACATTCTCATTTTGCGTGCATGTATGGGCTCTGTATTTTACAGATTTGGATGACAGCAGTGCAAGCTGTATTTCAAAAGAAAGCGGCGGCTGAAAGTTTACGAGGGAAACAGGCGATGAAAAACCTTATATCTTCAATATTAGATGGTTTAGAGGTTGTGTAATGTCTGTCTGAACTCTCTAAGGCATGATTTGAAGATTATAGGAAGGAAGTTCTACAAATTTACCGCTATCTTACCTTAAAATGTTAGGCTGGAAGAATCTTTGTTGTTATATCTGAACAAACAGCATACACATTTTAACAACGATAAAGAAACAAAATGGTGGCCTTTGTTAAGGTACAGTTTCTACTGAAGCTGTACCTGCCTAATGGAGAGGAAGAAAACTAAGTCCAGAGCTGTAAACTGATCCTGAGCTTTTATCACGAGGTGAACTGTCAGCGAACTCAACCTGTGCTAACAGCATTTTAAAATAGAAGAGAATAAAAACGACGATGACTGGCAAACTAGACAAAAAAAATGTATCACTCCCTTCTCCTTAAGCTAGGGTCCAAAATGTGCAGTGATAGGCTAAATTAAAGTTGTAAAAACTGTAATTATCATCTCTTAAATGTAGTTTATAAATGTTTATAGCACTTTCACAGTTATAGAGGATATCAAAAAGCATGAACTAAATCCTCAATCTATTTCATTCCAGTTCTGTGGAATCCGCCCTAATCAAGAATCCCACAGATGCAATATATCCTGCGATCACAGTATGTACGCTTTCCACAATCAAAGAATGGCTACACACTGCTCATGCTCCTGGTGGGAACATCAGTGCTCTATTGGGTTACCATTGCAAAAAGATAAGATCATGCTTCTGACACAAAGGTCACATCAGAACTCACAACGCGTATTAGCCACAATGAAGCTAAGTCAGCCATTTTGTGCCGATGTGGCATGTTAGTCAACAATTTTGTGTCTGTGTGAAATTATACTTTCCACCTACATGGAGAAACCACCCTGAAAACTTCCCTCTCCATTTCTTGCCCATTCTTCTCACCACAAAGATGACTCGGTGTTCATGTCCGAACTCAAATATAGGCTATTATCAGTATATTAGAGCAGTGATTATACATTGACAGGATATCAAAAATGGCTGTCACAGGAGCTAAAACTAAATGCTTTGTAATGTACTATATATACATATCAATGAAGGCACAGCTGCAAACCATCAAAAAGAACAAAACAAACAAAATATATATAATATATATATAATTTAGATACTGTATCTATATAAATATAAGACAAGCTATTCAGACACACAAGTTACATTGGTCATTTCAGCAGGTTGTGAGGTTACCATAACAGGCCATGAACGCTAATAAAGTTCTGCTATGTCAGACTACAGGTCAGCAGTTCCTTATAATCGTTTACCAGCAGAAGCACCTGCATCCATCTGGCCTATAAAAGCACAATACTTACCCAGGTGTCTTTGTTAATGATACTGCAGTCTGAAAATACTAGTCAATATGGGACATGTAAAAATGTCTCACCCTCACCCAATGCCAATGAAACACTAGAAAAACTTTGAGAAAGACTTTGTCATTCCCATAAGATTTCCAAGATAAGGCTAGGATAGGGATCTACAATGAGAGATAGAAGACATGTGTCACAAGGAAGGCAAAGAAAATGGCAAAACAGGATTTTATCTACTTTCAATAGAGATATACTATATACACATACCATCCAGACTCATGTCAGGAAAAAAACAACACAAAAACAATGAAAACGAACACCACTTGATTTTCTGTTAAGTGTTAGGACACCTCTCAAACCTTTATGTTATGTGCAAAAATAACAGTGAACATTTCTTCACCTATAAAATTGGTAGTGATGTATTATATTTTTTTTCGGTGACTTTAATTTCCTTTCGAGTTGATTTTAATCAAATAGCAGTTTGTAGAGCTGAAACAGACCTTTCCACTGCCTACAGCCATTCCAGTAGTTAACAAGCACTTATGCAAGTGCAAAATGGGTAACACAGTCAGTCGAAGGTTTAGATTATTATTATAAGGTTGTTGTGGAGCTACACAGAGTTTCCACAGGTTGACATTCCCATGCACTACTAAAAATGTGTGTCTGCCTTTAAACATCAGTTTGCAGTTAGTCACAATCTGAACAAAAGCAGAAACAGCAGAATTCAAAAGACATGCAGTAAAAAGGAACTGGAGTTACTGAGATCACCGTCCCGCTCTGTCATCATTGTACCCGTCAGTAGGCACCTCATCCCATTATGTGCCTTTAATTACTGCGCTGTGAGTGACTTTAAAAGATAAGAGCCAGTTTAATTGCTAGCACTAAATTCTCCACTTGGTGAGTTTGTGTTGGATGTGGCTGTAGGTTATTTTCAGTGAGTGAGCTATTGAAGGTTCTTCCCAGAGGAAACCCCAGAGGAAGACTTAAAGGGGTCATATGACGCGATTTCAATTTTTCCTTTCTCTTTGGAGTGTTACAAGCTCTTGGTGCATAAAGAAGATCTGTAAAGTTGCAAAGACTAAAGTCTCAAATCCAAAGAGATATTCTTTATAAAAGTTCTATAAAAGAGTCAACCTCTCCTACCTAAAACGGCTCGTTCTAACACACCACCACGTCTACGTCACGATGTGGGAAGATTTGCATAATGCTGCCCAAATGTTCACGCAAAGAAAGAAGGCGTAACTTTTATTCTCGCTGTATTATTGTTGCGGCTGCCATGTCGTGAATACGCTGTGTGTTTCGTTGTGAAAGCGAAACTACTTTGTTTGGCCTTCCAAAAGAGGACGATATCCGCTTCGTCATGCCTGAAGCTGATCCATGCTGGCCGCTGAGGAAATACATCAACTTCGCGCCGTGGATCGCCGGATCGGCTTTTACCGGACGAAGCGGAGTCATCACATGTGGTTGCCACAAGCCTGCCGGCATTTCCTCACTCTAGCCCGGCACCGCTCACTCAAGCCCACCGTGTGTGACGCTGTGTTTCGTTGTGAAAGCGAAACTACTTTGTTTGGTCTTCCAAAAGAGGACACGACTAGAAATCAGTGGTCAAGTTGTATTTACAACACTGTTCCAGAACAGTTCAACCCAAATATTCAGATGTGTGCAGCACATTTTATGGAGGACTGTTTCCTGATCCTGGGAGAGTAGACTACAATGCCGACTGTTCTGACTCACAGACTGCAAGTACATTTTAATTTTTAAAGGATTTGCCACTGACGATTCAAATGCGAGTTTTGAGCAGTGTAGAGTAGCGCTTGTTGTTTGTCATTATAAGTTATTATAATCCGTAATTATGTCCCCCCTGGATGCAACAAATGCCTCGTTCATAATGGGTTTTAATGTTTTTGTCTCGTTGCTCTGGCCTGACAGGGCATCACAGTATGGTAAGGGGCGTAACATTTCCGTCACACGCTTGAGGTATTCGGCCAATCACAATGCACTGGATAGCTGGCCAATCAGAGCACACCTCGCTTTTCAGACCGATGAGCTTTGTAAAAAATCGACACGTTTCAGAAAGGCGGGGCATAGAGGAGAAACAATAATGTACAGTATGTGGAAAATAATGTGTTTTTTGAACCTTAAACTGCATAAACACATTTCAGTACATCAAATACACAAAATAATGTTCTTTTTGGCAACATCATATGACCCCTTTAATAGAGTTCTCAATTATGTTTCATTTAAGTATAGCCTAATTTTTGTCTTTGGGATTTCTCTGAAAATTTCCTACGAGTAATAAAAACAGACACAGATAAGACAATTATTGACAAACAGTAAACAGCTATAAAATAAATGTGGAGAGCTTCACTCACAATGGCTCACTCTCTCAATTTGATCCTAGAAGGATATGGTGAGAAATGTTTGAATCAATCTGATTTTGTTCAGATGGAAATTTCAGACTTTTTAGTTTTTGTGCTCATGTCTGAGATATCAAGTGTATTTACATGCAAGCTAAAACATTGTCAAAATAAAATAATAATGTGTATTATAAAATGGCATGTAAATGCTTTAGTCCATCTGAAATCAAACCTGCCTGTTATCTAACAACTAACAGACTAATAACTCAATTGTAAACCATCTTCCTCCAGCAAGTTAATCAGGTTACAACTGGCCCCTGCATTGTGTGATTGCTATGAAAGTCAGATGATATGTAATATTTGGACAGCTGAGGCTTGAGATCTCATTTAAAACTCTAGAGGAGACATATGCGCTTACCAGGACCCTTTTTATGAAAAAAACAAAAAATCTGAGATGTTGGAAACATCTTGGCTCCATTTGCTGCTCTTTTTGCATTTTGAAAGAAACAACTGAGATATTAAAGCAACCTTAATTGTGATTTTTCCTTCATTCCTGCGTTTTTGGTGTATTCAATCACAGAACAGTTGGAAAAATCTGCCTGAAACCTGGAATGATACTATATTCTTCAAACTTGAGATGAGTTCAGACTTGTGAGTTTCTGAGTGTGTGTTTGGGGGGAGGGGGGTGTTCCGTGACATACTATTTCCACGTCACTGTCCCACATGGTAGTTTATACCATGTATATTCTCTTCGAATTTGCACTTCCACTCTTGCTTCAACATGGCCAAAACTGCTTCTCTGTTCCTACGTGTGATTCACATCTTACCCTGTAATATTAAATGACTCATTTAGGCCCAACCAGCAGTCAGCCACATTAGTAGTCTGGACTGCATTTTAGGACACTGGAACATCGATAATCCAAAGAAAACCTGTGTGTGTGTGTGTGTGTGTGTGTGCAAGCTATGTATTAGCCTTAAAGCTCTTAAATTAAACGGGAAACTTTCTCTTTGCCTTGGCTCACGACCAGAGCAGAGGAATGGAAAGGAAGACATGGGAGATTTACAAATGAGTTGACTAAATGTGTGATGGGCTGAGACATGAAAATGATCAATTTTCCTGGAGCTTCTGAGTTCGGGAACAGGAATGATGGGAAGTTCAACAGATCGTGGAAGTTGGACCCTCAAGAGCTCCCATCCGTACAGCGACATATGCGCTTACCAGGACCCTTTTTATGAAAAAAACAAAAAATCTGAGATGTTGGAAACATCTTGGCTCCATTTGCTGCTCTTTTTGCATTTTGAAAGAAACAACTGAGATATTAAAGCAACCTTAATTGTGATTTTTCCTTCATTCCTGTGTTTTTGGTGTATTCAATCACAGAACAGTTGGAAAAATCTGCCTGAAACCTGGAATGATACTATATTCTTCAAACTTGAGATGAGTTCAGACTTGTGAGTTTCTGAGTGTGTGTTTGGGGGGAGGGGGGTGTTCCGTGACATACTATTTCCACGTCACTGTCCCACATGGTAGTTTATACCATGTATATTCTCTTCGAATTTGCACTTCCACTCTTGCTTCAACATGGCCAAAACTGCTTCTCTGTTCCTACGTGTGATTCACATCTTACCCTGTAATATTAAATGACTCATTTAGGCCCAACCAGCAGTCAGCCACATTAGTAGTCTGGACTGCATTTTAGGACACTGGAACATCGATAATCCAAAGAAAACCTGTGTGTGTGTGTGTGTGTGTGCAAGCTATGTATTAGCCTTAAAGCTCTTAAATTAAACGGGAAACTTTCTCTTTGCCTTGGCTCACGACCAAAGCAGAGGAATGGAAAGGAAGACATGGGAGATTTACAAATGAGTTGACTAAATGTGTGATGGGCTGAGACATGAAAATGATCAATTTTCCTGGAGCTTCTGAGTTCGGGAACAGGAATGATGGGAAGTTCAACAGATCGTGGAAGTTGGACCCTCAAGAGCTCCCATCCGTACAGCGTTGCCTTGAATGTGGGTGAAATTTGTGTCCACATACACATGGATTAATTTTCAGTCCCTAACCACATTTCCTCTCTCGCTCACTCTCTCTGAGAGGGAAAACACGTTCCCCTCTTTTCTGTTTCTGAAGTCTGCCTGGTGCAGACAGAGTTATGATTTCCCGAGAAACAGACAGCTACCAATAAAAGGAGGAGAGAAGGAAGAAGAATGACAGCGTAAAGGACAAAAGATTGAGAAGAAAATAAATAATCTGCTCTACGACTCCCCTCTCAGTGCATCCAACATGTGCTGCCCATTTTCTGCATGAGTAAAACTGCATTGTGTGATATATACACTAATTTCTTCCTCATCAGTTCAAGGCATGAGCATACTGCATGTGAGTGAATGTGAGTTTAGACTGTGAAGTTTGCAGTTTGGGGGAGTAACTTGTGAAAATTAGTGGTGCAACTAATAATTTTAACGATGAATACATCAACAAAAATCAGAGCAGCATGACAATAAATTACAATGAGTTATTTTAATTATGTGTTTTGCTATAGCCAAGCAGACTGAGGAATAATCAACACACTCCCTGTTCTGTCCCTTATACAAACTCTCAGTTTGTTCGGTTTGATTCACTGAATCATATGAGCCTAACTTGTAAATACAAAGGAATAAATAAATAAATAAATATAAATATATAAATAAATCTTTTTTCATTCTAGTAAATTATGACAAAACTATTTTTGGATGAATTACCCTGTTAAATTCTGCTGTTCATCACTATGTTTTTTTACTTATGTATTGAGATTAGACTGTCAAGTTTTACCAGTTGGTTTTGTTTTTTTCAAAAGTGCGGGTTCGCTGAAGTAACTACATACTACTAGCGCAGGGGTGCCCAAACTCGGTCCTGGAGGGCCGATGTCCTGCAGAGTTTAGATCCAACTCCAATTAGACACACCTGAATCAGCTAATCAAGCTCTTACTAGGCATACTAGAAACTTCCAGGCAGGTGTGTTGAAGTAAGTTAGAGCTAAACTCTGCAGGACACCGGCCCTCCAGGACCGAGTTTGGGCACCCCTGTACTAGCGTAAACAACTACTGAAGCATTCCTGAAGCTCAAATAGTACAACATGGTGCTAGAAACACCAAGGTCAAGGGTTCAATTCCCAGAGAATGCATGAACTGACAAATACCTTGAAACACAATGTAAAATACGTAGAAATGGTTTTAAAGTAACATTAAGTACGTTTCCATACACTTTAAAAGTTCTATTTCAGTCAGACTAAAGCAGTAATTTATCTTCTTAAAATGCTATACTTGTTTTACTCTGACTGTAAAAGTTCTAGACTCAGACAGCTCGCACTGTACCTGGACTACTCAAACTCGATTATAACTGTGAATGTAAATGCACTTAATGAAAGTTTAACAGTACTGACCTACTTAAAACCTCTCAATATGCATCAGAAAATGGGAAGAAATTGCAGTAATTGCTTACAGGGATACAGGCACACACAAGTTCTCTCAAACACACACACACACACACACACACACACACACACACACACACACACACGACAATATGATGTCATTCAAGAACTGGGGCAAATTCTTTAGCAGCTAGGCATTAAAGAGCCCACTGATTCAAATTCAATCCAGAAGCATCAGAAACACCAGCTGAGAGAGAGAGCTACATAAATCATCTCAGACTATAGGCACTACCGTGGGATACTACAGGGATCGGGATCGGGATAAGGAGGAATCTGATCTTGGAGCAGTATGCATTCTTTGGGAACATCGGATCAAACTTCCAGTCTGGGCTTGTGTGTGCTTTATTTCTCTGGAGAACATATGTTTAAGAGCTTGAGTGAATGTGAGGTTAGGATTGTCAGCCAAACATGCTGCCTGGTGTCTATCAGCCAGCATGACATATACTTTAAGAGTTTGCACAGTGCACTACACTGACCTGAGTGAGTGAGGGGGTTGTGGGTAATAGAAAATTTCACCTAAGATGCCTTAAAAGGATTGCGTTGGTTATTCTGTATTTACAGGATCAGTAATGTTCCTATTTTGGTTACATGAAAAGTCTCCTTTCCAAATATTACAGCGCTGTGTGATTGCAGTAATTGCTTAAATATAGATGGCAAGTTTGAATTCCTGCAATCTTTAGCATGGCCATCTGTTTTTTCTGTTAATGAAACACTCTTAGGTTATTTGGACTTGGTTTTTGATGTTGCACTAATAGTAACTATATCCTAAAAGAGAGCCTGGTGTGTTTAGTGCATTGCAGTTCGAATTCAGGCTTGAACCTTTTCAGTATAAACAATCAGGATCAAAAATAAAACCTCAGTTTCCATTTATAAACCATGGTGAGGTGGCTTCATAAAACTGTTCAATCTGTCCCCCTCAATTAAGTTCCTGCTGAGAGAATAATCGCCATAAAAACAGTTCACCAAACAGCTTTCTGGGGCATGACTTTAGCCTTCAAGTCACTGTGTGAATATGTGTGCTCTTAAAGCACTTTTATGCCTGATGAAGAGAGTACAATATCTGTCCCTTAGGCCTGGTAAACTTTCCCTCTCTCTGCATGTATTTATATCCTCCCGTCTTTACCTTCCTCAGCCTAATTTACCCTTGCATCTAGTCAACCTAAAACGGGTGACCAGCTAAAAGGGAAATCCTGCCGTATGTCACCCTGAATGTTGTCATAGTTACCTGATATTTACAGGCTCGGAGCTATTATAGATGCTATATGATTTGGTTTAATTACTGTTCATGTTCCAGGAGATTTTCCACCCTGTTAGCAAAGTTTAGGATTTTTTGTAAATCTTTCTAGCAATAAACATTTAATAAACATCAAAATTAAACAGACTAAATGTAAAGTAAAAAACGTTACATGAGAATGTGTATCCAGGGTTGCAAGTATTAGTCTAAATTAAATCTAGATTACAGCAATTAACTCAAACTAACTTAATGCAATTTGTGCTTCTAATGCTAAAGAATGTAATGTTTATCGTCTTCATGGAATGTGCACCAGCAGCAGTGCTGTGTTGTTTCCTCTTACCGGTGGATCGATCTTTATGAGGGCGATATCTGCTTTTTCATCAACATCTTTTATCTTAGCATCATACGAGGATCCGTTTTTAAGCTCCACCTTCACTCGGTTTTTATTGGCTACCACATGGGCGTTTGTCACAATAAGGCCATCGTCAGACACCACAAACCCTGATCCACTTGCCACAGCCATCTCACGCTTTGAGTACACCATCCTAAACAAGACACAAAGAGTATTAAAGAGAGATGGAAACAGATGTAAAAATTAGACATTTGGTCAAATATTCCTCTTTAATATAGACTAATAATAACGCTAGAAACTTACTTGCGATACAGTTCAATATGAACCACAGCAGGGGCGATCTTTTCTACAACATCTGCAATGAAATTGTACTTGTATCTCAGGCTGTTGGGGTTATCATGGATAGCTGAAACAAACAAACAAAAAAAAGAGATGTAATGAGAATGTATAATGCAAGAAATGGACAGTAGAGGACAAACATCTGAACATATCAAATGACATCCCTTAAACAGGATACAGAAAGGAAAAAGAGACTAGTCATTAACTAAAAAAAGACAAGTGGTGGGATTTTTCTGTGTAAATATATATATGGGACTTCTGTTGCTTACGTAAGTCAACATCACACACACACACACACATACAGAGAGAGACACGTGAGGGGCATGATCTGAGGTGTCTCTTGGACGTGTCTGGAAATGTTGACTCTCGTTCTCTGTAATTTCACCATGAAGGAAAAGGAGCGAGTGATATTTTTTCCGTTTCAACCAAAGGGAGTTTATTATCAGCACTCAAAAGTTCATAATATACATAAAGTGTATGAAAATTGCTCTTACTCTCTTGCTCTCTTGTTTCATCAGCCTCAGGGTCAGACTGTTTTGGAATGCATCACAGACTCAAACGCACAGACGACTCATTTGATCATTTGATCCAATCAGTAAGACAGTCACTGCAATGATGGAGGCGCCCTTTTAATTTTACAGGATGACAGGGACCCCAAGAAGACCTGGCTGTTGGAAAGCATGCAAGTTCAAAAGATAAATGTGTCTGTGGCCAGATGGGTTTGTGCTAAGTGAGGGAACATTAAAATAAAAGAGTGGAGTGGTTTATGAAGAGTTATAATATTTGCTTAAGTGTAATTAAAGTCATATCCAGGCGTTGCGCTGGCTTGCATTCTGACCTGAGTAATTCAACCTAATTATAGTTTTAACACCAAATCTTCCCAGTTTTGTGGAAAAAAATGTTCCGGATCACTTTACTCATCCATTTTACAACCTAACTTTTAAATTTTAGCTTTCTGGTGTAAATAAATATATATGCCAATAAATGCATGCATTGTCCATACAATTTTTTAATACCTTTGAAAGAAGTGCCTTATGGTTACCAATGCTGCGTTTATTTGATTAAAAAACAGCAATATTGTGAAAGCTGGATTTTCAGCAGCCATTACTCCAATGTTAAGTATTACAGGATCCTTCAGAAATCATTCTAATATGCTGATCTGGTGCTCAAGGAATGTCTTCTTATTATTAATGCTGGAAACTGTTGTGCTGATTAATATTGTTGTGGCAATAGAAATCTTTTATGACACTATGTCTTTACTGTACTTTTGACCAATTTAATGTGTCCTTGCCGAATAAAATATTAGGGCCAAATTTACTAACAGCTTGCACCAGTGCAAACCCTCTTTTGGTGTTAAAAACTACTGTCAGGATTTTCTAAAGACACTTGGGCTGTGTATCACCAGCAAAGTCACGATACGTTACCTATCACGATACAGAGGCCACGATACGATACATGTCACGATACATGACTGCACTGAATTTCACCTCAGCAGAATTTAGAAAAACAGCTGTTTATTAAACACTGCTTACTATAGTGCCATTTCTAACTATTGGCAGAGCAGGCAGCTGAACTCTGCATTATGAAGGGCCTCCATAACTGTACCACAGTACAATATAGGTAATGGCATATGTTTCATGTTTACATTGTGCACTCCCCACCAGGTACAATATTCTGATTGTTTGCATCTTGTTTTTAAGCCCATAAATAATAATGTACTTGCTCTAATAAATTTATATTGTAATGTACTCATTCTAATATGTTTAAAAAATAATTTACATTGCTGGTAGGTTATCATTGCTCAAATTAACACACGCTCTACAATAAATAAAAAAAAGAGTAGAGTTCTAAACTAACGCTCAAGGCTGATTTATACACGACGCATCCGCAAGTTCGCTTTGAGTGCGCGTGGCGGTGTGCACAAAATGTTTTGTAACTTTCCGCGCAGCTCCGCTTCCGAAGATGCACGAGTTCAAAGCGACTCTAGCCGAACATGCACGTCTGTGCCAGCATTTGTGTGAAACGGAAGCAGTTTGGTGTTAAGTTCAGTTCAGTCACGAGACTCGAACCCACAACTTTTGGGTTATGAGTCCGACTCTCTAACCATTAGGCCACGACTTCCCCTAAAAGGCACACAGTGAAACATCACATCAGCATGGACACAGTAATTTTATTGCATTTGACCTTATTGCATATGCATTTGTAGTTTCCATTTCAAACATTAAAATCATGGGAGAAGATTATTTAAATCAGAATCACAAGGTGATTTACCAAGGTTTGCAGTAGTCAGTGTACTGTTATTGTTATTTGTGCAATTATTTAACACCCCCAAAAAAGTATGTCTTAAGGGGATAGTTCACCCACAAATGAAAATTCTGTCATTAATTACTCACCCTCATGTCGTTCCAAAACCATAAGACCTTATTTAATCTTTAGAACACAAATTAAGATATTTTTGATTAAATCCGAGAGCTTTCTTACCCTGCATAGACAGCAAGGGAACTACCACGTTCAAGGTACAGAAACGTAAGGACATTGTTGAAATGGTTCATGTGACATCAGTGGTTCAACCGTAATTTTATAAAGCTACGAGAATATTTTTTGTTTGCAAAGAAAACAAAAATAATGACTTTATGCAACAATTCTTCTCTTCCCTCTACCACGATGCATGCAGAAGGCACACACATGCTTGAACACTGGTGATAGTGGTTAAAAATCTGGCTGAAAGTTTGGGAGTTTTATGTCCAGGGCTATTGTTGAACAGGAACAAGCAGAAACGGGTTGCTGAGGTCCATTCTGCTGTATTACTGTTGAGCTAACAGCATTAAAAAAAGAACTCAAGTTCAACCCTGAGACTGCATCTATCTGTATTCTGCCATAGAGAATTTAGGACACTAAAAGTTGCTCTAAAAGGTCAACTATGCTTGAATATTGGGATTGCAAATAAACTCTTCAGTCATCAAATGTCTAAATTAATCTTACATTTAGCGTATATCAGACTGACTGGAGTGGAGATTTACTCTTGGAAGTTGAAGGCCAAATAATTCTAAACAAATCCTCCCTTTAGCCATGTGATGGAAAAGTATTTGTTTTTTTTCCTCTTTGAAAGACAGACCTATGATTAGGTCAAATGCCCTGGCAGAGACAATAGAATCAGACATGCTTGTCTCATCTTGGCCCACAGTCAGGTACTGAAGCCCAAGATCATCACAAAGATTTAAACAAATTCATAACCTCTTACCTCTGACAGAACAAAACCTTTCTGGACATTTTATGAATTATTAGTGCATATTCTGGCCACACTTCCACTACAAGTATCAAAATGATTTAACTAGTGCTACTGTTGATGCATTTATGGTTTAAGACTCCATAACCTTTGCTCTCAGAGATGCAAGACTGCAACATCTGACAGTTAATCACATTGCCAACCCTGAAAGAACCAAAATCATTGCTGACATGCGCACATGCATGGGTTTGTGCATCTGCTGACTCATTTTCATCTGATGAAATGTTTGAACACACAGCACAGGGCACAGAATTCAACCCATCACAACTAACCATCCTCTGCAGAACAACAGGAAAAAGGAAACAAAAGTTTATTTTATTGCGACAGAACATCCAGTGTGGTGAGACTGACCAGCTCCAGACCAACATTAAACAAGGCATTCAATCTAAAATCACTTGTTTTGAGAAAAGCTATCAAAACAAGTGAGAAAAAAAACAGCAGTAAAACTCAACGTCAAGATGGAAAAAAGTATAGGCTACCTTTCGCATGAGGATTCTTTCACATTGCCTATCTACAGTAAAATGGTGCATCAATAATCCAATAATGTAAAGTCACCTTACTATAAAATAGAGATTTCCAACTCTAAATTCGGTAACACTTTATTTTAAGGACCAAATCTCACTATTAACTAGTCGCTTATTAGCATGCATATTACTAGCATTTTGGCAGTTTATTAGTACTTATAAAGCACATATTAATGCCTTATTCTGCATGGCCATATTTTAGATCCCTTAATCCTGCACCATACCTAAACTTAACAACTTATGAACTATTAATAAACAGCAATTTCAGAGTTTGTTCAGGGAAAACTCTTAGTTAATAGTGAATATGTGTTCCCTATTCTAAAGTGCATGACATGTTAACCTAAATTCGGATTGGATGAGCTGCTATGTTGCTTGGCAACCGTAAACTTCCTGCAGTTATGCTAATGAACTATAACATGGCAGAACAAGTGTTTGTCCTCATTTTTGTCAGTGATTAATTTAACAATTTATTCAACATTTATGAAAAGAAAAGGCACAAGCTCAGAACACACCTAACCTGTGGTTCAATCATTGTAACACACAACCTGGCTTATTACTTCAGTAAACTTTTAGTAAAGTTTCATTTTAAAGAACTACTGGGCTGGTAGCCAAACCTGCCAAGAATGTGCTCAGCTCTGAACTAAATACATCAAAGCCTGCACAGATATGAGCCCTTTGTGTTTAAACTGAAACACAGCCAGATTACAACATATGGTCTGAGAGAATGAAATGACATTTGTCCTAGAGATCCTGGGGAGGTGGAGACATGCAGCCTGTGAAAGCTGGTTGAACCATCAGTTTATTCCAGAATGTCATCTTGAAATTTAGTGTATACATAAAACTGTTCACATTGCAAATTTAAACAGAAAAGGCAAGACTTCTGGACAAAAGATTAAATGCTGCCTAAAAGTGCCCACTTAAAAGTTTGATTTTAAAATATATTTAGCATGATAAAATAGCTTTACTGTATCTGCAGTTGCAAGACTCCAAGAGAATAAATTGTCTAGACAGATGTTCAAAGATTTTGCATTCAATCAACTCAGGTATTTCTACCCAAGCCAGGACATTTTAATAATATTTGCTAATACCGTTCACAAGTTTGGGGTCAGTAGGTTAACAAAAAAAAAAATTATAAATAATATTTTTATTCAGCAAGGACACATAAGTGACAGTAAAAATGTTTATAATGTTAGAATTTTTTTCTATTCATCAAAACAATAGACAAATGTTTCCACAAAAATATTAATCAACACAAGTGCAACACTGATAATGATAAGATTTGTTTCTTGAGCACCAGATCAGTATATTAGAATGATTTCTGAAGGGCCATGTGACACTGAAGTCTGGAGTAATGATGCTGAAAATTCACATTTGCCATCAAAGGAATAAATTACATTTGAAAATATTCAAATAGAAAATAGTTAAAGTTATAATAATATTTCACAATATTACTATTTTTGAATGCAGCCTTAGTAAGCATAAGAGACTTATTAAAACATAAAAAAAATAATCTTACAGCCCCAAATCTTTTGAAAGGAACTCTAAGTGGATGGAGGAGAAGAGTAAATTGTCTATTCTATTCTATTCTGAAACAGCTTCTGGCATAGGGAGAGCTCACTCCTGGCAAGCACAGTTCTCACAAAAGTCAATAGAATCGGTGAGGGATGAAACCTTGTGAACATGAACAGGTCATGCCTGTGGCTCTGAGATATAGTTAAGGTGTCCAGTTACAACTGTGTAAGCTCTGTCTGAGGCCTCTCTGCTGGGTTTGTGAAGGATTCAGACTGGAGATGCGTGCTTATTTGAGTTCAGTCGAGGCCTATGTAGGTGAGCAGAGAGCAGGAAACAAGTCCTTACTGTGGGAAAGTCCTGTCCTATATTACACTACAGAAGTACAGACACTAAAGGAGAGGTGGCTGTCAGAGAAAGAGGGCTGGAGAAAATGTATTTGCAAGTGTTTGAGGGAAGAGAGAAGCTCTAGGCTCCAGGGCAGTGAAAAAGAGACATGAATGAATTTGACGAATGAATTTAATGAAACAAATGAGTCCCTTCTTGTTCTTTTCATGATCCAGTCATAACAGAATTAATTCACACTTATGTGCCTGTCTATTCTTGTTCTCATAGATAGTTAATTTCTAGACTGAACATCCATGTGTAGATCTGTGTGAGTTTGTGTGTGTTAGTATCAGTAAAAAGAGTTCAAACACTTGACTACACTCATAAATAAACATGTCTTTCATAACATACTAATTGAAGAAAGTTAAACAAAAGCCATTTCTGCACAAACAGAGCACACACACACACACACACAAAATACCAAAAGGTTAGAATTTAAACAATATAAATTATCAGAACAAAGAGACATTGAAAGGATGAGATACTTTTCTAACCATATCAAACCATACCTCCACACGCACACCGTCACTGCTGTTTTGAGTTTTGAAGAAAAATCAAATATCTGAGGCTGAGATTCATTAATTTGGAGTTAGAAGCAGGATGTGAGGGAAAGAATCCACTAATAAATAGGTACAGATGAAAGTAGACCAGACTGGTGGAGACAAGTGATGAGGAATATAAAACTGTAGCAAAGGAACACAGTATAAAGTATAAAAGAATGAGTGAAAAACAACAGTGAAAATGAAAATCTCACCCTCACAAAATATGACCAGGGCATATTTCACCTAAATCAATCATCTAGAGCCAAAAAAGGAAATTATATTTGTACTTTTGCATAATTGTTCAGAAAATGAAGCCTATTAAGCATGAATTTTATTGTAATAATATTATTATTAAAGCACATCACCTCCGATATTCTCATTACTATAAGGCAAAACAATTTTAAAAAATGATAAAAATTTATTAATGTAATACAACAACAACAAATTATTGATTGAAAATGTATAGTATTCATACATCATGGTAGTTCTGATTGTACCCAACATTAATTTACACAGATTTAAGAGACTGGAGAAATGTGTGCCTCATCAGCATTTGTAGGGCTACTAAACAAATCTACAGAGGTCTGGATGGGACAAACCTCTGAGCGCCTATGAAAACCACACACACCATAAAAAAAAAACAGATAAAAGCACATAAACCACTGCACATACACACTACAGAGAGCAATTAAAAGCCTGATACATACAAACACAGATATGCTGAGTGTATCATGAGAGAATTTCAATGCTATGGTTATACATTACACTGCAATAAGGAAATGTGATTCTTGGTTCTTAATACACACAAACAAACTAGCATGAGCAAGAACAAGAAAAAAAGACAAATCACAATGAAGAACTGCCAGCAGAAAAACAATGCAAAGACACAAAATACAAAAAGCTCTGGGAAACAAGCCTGAAATACTTAATGAAAACCATGCAAAAGAACATTGCCATAAATTTAAACACACACACACACTGCCCACTACTATCTCCAGTTCAGAGCCCGTATAGAGATTTTAGAATTACAGCTGCTCCCAAAGAGCCAAGTCAAGTCAAATCACCTTTATTTGTATAGCACTTTATACAATACTGACTGTGTCAAAGCAGCTTTTCAGTGTAATATTAATAAATCATTCACATAAACACATTCACTTCATCTTTTTCTTATACTCCTTATACATAAAACTCATTTTGTAAGCAGCTCATAAGGTTTGGGAACAATTTTAAGCTGCCCAATTTTGCTAAATGTTCATTTTAAGATGCCCTTTGCACTTTTCCCTGCAGATGATCCACTGGTGAGCAAGTGAGGTAATGCTAAATTTCTCCAAATCCGTTCTGATAAAGAAGAGCTCATCTACATCTTGGATGGCCTGAGGATGAGAACATTTTCACCAAATTTTCATTTTTGAGAGAAATATTCCTTTAATGTTTTGTAGTGATCAGGAGTCTAATTGATGCCTCTGCAAAACGTCTCATATCATGTCACTTTAGGCTCCAGTAGACAGCAAGGCAGTTATACAGCGCTAATATAACAGTTCAAGGTGCGATGTGAGACTGGAAAGCATTTGGTGGCGTCACTCCCATTCCCCTTCTTGAGCTAGCTGTGTGCAGGCCATTTCCTTCAATTACAATCATCTAAAACCCAAAACAGACTAAAACATCTAGTCTTGCAGGAGGGTGCTTGGATTACTTACTTTCTGCTTCAGTAAAAATCTGTTTCCTGATGAATGCATAACTCACAATATGACCTAAATCTGCAGCCAGCGAAGGAGAAGTGTACAGAGATATAGGCAGAACTTCAGATCCAGATGCAAATGACATCATGAGCTCTGCAGCACAGTGTGTTTTCTTTAGGTGAGGCCAGGACTTGGAAGCCACAGACCTCTCACAGCTTGGCACTTTGCTTAGAGCCTTTATTATGCCAATATACAGAGACTTAGACGCGTCAACGTTTATGCCGAACGTATCCTAAATATTTAAGCTTCTAAAGAACAGGCTTTGGAGTGCTCATACTCAATACCTGACATGAGGAGTTGATCCTTTTTTTTTTGCACAATTGTTTGTGAGCCAACAAGTGTGTGTGAGGATTCACCATCCCAAATCCACTATCCAGATCAAGACAACTATCCACTTTCAGCCACAATTTAAGAGTCAGTGTCTGCCAAAATGAATACATTGAGGCTCTTTCAGTAAGAATAATGAAGAATTTCATCTCATTTAAGGATATAAAATAGGAACTTTCTCATTTTTAATACTATTTTTAATTTAATAATGCAATCTCATAAAGTTAAACCCTTTGCAACCTGCTCAAATTAATCTCTAATAACCCATGAATAACCTATCTCACACAAATATGCACAAACACAGAAATTAAGATGTGGGAGACTTCATTTTAAGAGGTGAAACTGAATATTCTGAGGGCACACACACATATCCACAAAAGGAGCACACAAGCTGCTCTGGTTTTTGTCCATTCACAGTGGTCTTGATGGGTCAGATTGTGTTTGTGTACCTGATGAGAAAGTGCTATGACCAAACTGCACGTGAGGGTCAAAATGCATTAAAACAACGAATTATGACTGAGTGCAGAGACTTATGCAGTATATAAGATGCATGGCTGAAGTTGGGCACTGATCATTTTACACTCAGTTTGACCTTGTGGATCAAGAATGGCCCCATGTTCATCATAAACATGATGAAACAGGCACAAACACATACTCTTTACTCAAACACAAAGTTTCTATTACTGAGACATAATTTTGATGTTTATCCAATTTGTTTATCAACTGAAAGGCACTTTCCTCCTTATATGCCTACCAAATTTGTCTCAAATGTAGTCTGTCTGCTGTTTAATTGTATAAAAAGAAACCAACATTGCCAACCAAGAGGGTTTACAAAAGGAACAAGACGGCAAGAATGGGGTGCACTGCACAGTTTTGCAGACGTTTTTGGCCGATGATGAATATACCATCTGGCAAAGATGTCATCTGCATCTGTTGCCAACATCTGGACTCTCCCTCTCTCTTTCACGCAACTAATCCATCATTCTTTCTATCTATCTATCATATGTGAAATTAACAGTAGTTATGAAAGTATGTGAATGAAAGTAGTACACATTGTTCATTAGTAGCCTATTATTTAGTACTCATGGACTTATACTGTACCACTGTAAAGAGTGTAAAAGGACAGGTAAACTGTGCTCTTCTGTTTGTTTGGGTGAGTTACTACTCACCCGTCCCACACGCTCCCCGCTGTATGAAGAGCACCGGCGGCTGCTGCAGACTCTGCGCTCGGTTACTGACCCGCTTCAGGTCGCATATGTTCCGATAGGAGACCCCGTCACTGCCACACACCGGGTCGCTGCTTTTACACACACAACGACCGTGTTTCCCTCTTCTCCTGACGGTAGCGGAGTAGCCCACTCCTCCGGTCACGGAACACTCCAAACCCTCTCCACACACCGGGTCCCCCAGCTTACCCACCCCGCCGCACGCCTCTCCCTCTCCGGATGCGCACACCAGGCAGCAGTTACAGTGATCCATCACCTGTCCTGTCGGACAGTCCTTTGGCATCGACGGACACATGGACTTATCACACTGACTTGGACATCCACCGATCACATAGCGCTTAGTGAGGCGCGCATCAGCTTGCAGCGATGTTACCAAGACGCAGAGGCAGAACAAAGTTACCCAAATCATATTGATTAAAGTTTAATAAACAAGTTAAGAAAATTGAGAATTACGCGGTATCTAATTTCTAACTAGACAAACTGAGCCGCTGAATAAAACGGGAATAATCTTCGGACCGAGCTGTGTAAATGTGGTGCGCCGCAGGAGCGAGCACAATGCGCGTCTCTTGAGTTTCTGCTGGCGCAACGTTTATAAAAGCGCCCCGGATTCCACGCGCACACTTCACCACAATGACAACAGGCGCTGCGATTGGCCTGGATGTGGGAAAACTCTCGAAGATTGATGTGCAATCAGAGCAAAGCGGTCTCTGATGAAAATCCAGTTCCTGAAATTGTGGCGAAAACCTACCTCTGCATGAAAACATATTGCTAGTACCATGGTAACAGTTTTCGAAATAAAACGAAAAACGAAATAAAATAAGTAAAAATAAAATGATTGATAGATAGATAGATAGATACATGAAAGATCTCATGTCTCATAGAAAGAACTATTAAATTGACAGAACTATTAAAGGATGTTTCTGTAATTTTGTAAAGGTATAGTTCACACAAAAATGAAAATTTGCTTAAAATGTACACCCTGCAGGCCATTCAAAATGTGGATGATGTTTTGGAAAAATGTAACATCATTTGATCACCAATGGATCCTCTGCAGTGAATGGATGCCATCAGAATGAGAGTCCAAACAGCTGATAAAAACATCACAATAATTCATAAGTATGCACGACTCCATTCCATCAATTAACGTAATGTGAAGTGAATAGCTGCCAGTTTGTTAAAAACAAATCCATCAAGACGTTTTTTTTTCAACTTTGGTGTTTGATCTGTGCATATTTCTCTCCTGATTCAGACAAGACGCCTTTTTCCCTGAAAAAAAAAGCCTTATGGTTATGTTTATTACAAACACAAAAAATTTTGGTTGAACTATTTTAACCATAGTTTCAACAATGTGATGTTTTATGAAGCAATAACATACATGGAGACCAGAGTACAGAAAACCAGAGAACATCAGTATCTGTAAATATTATTATTATAACTGTAATATTAATATTATGTGGTTATCTAGAGTTGCTTACCATATTTCCAGTTCTCACCAGCTGCTACAGATGGAATGAAGAGGAAGGATTTTTAGGAAAAGAATGTGGAGTAAAAGAACGCAGCAAACATATGTTTAATGAAGTTCCAGAAATATATTTTTTAACTTTCTATAAATGCAATCTCCCTTAATATTAATATTATGTGGTTATCTAGAGTTGCTTACCATATTTCCAGTTCTCACCAGCTGCTACAGATGGAATGAAGAGGAAGGATTTTTAGGAAAAGAATGTGGAGTAAAAGAACGCAGCAAACATGTTTAATGAAGTTCCAGAAATATATTTTTTAACTTTCTATAAATGCAATCTCCCAAAAACCTTTTAAGCTTTTACTCAAGACTAGAATTCTAACGACTTAATTCTAATGACTCAGGTGCCAGTAGTTAAATGTGTAAAAAACCCACAGGAAGACAAATAAACTAATTCGTATCTACCACAAACACACAGCAAGAATGTGTATCCGGGCCTCTTTCTATGCGTTTCCATTGTTGTTATGGAAAACGATCACATTTATGAATCTAATGGTAAACAGACCCCATCTTCCAAATAGCAAATTAATTGAACCTTGCAGCAAAAACCTTGCAGTAAACAGAGTCATTTACTTGTGGCAGGCTGAGCTTCAGCTACCTGCTATAATTTACAGGCGCTTGAATTAAGCCTAATAAACATTTTTGTGGTAACGCATGGAGTGCAGCGTTTACGAATGAGAGTGAGTCCAGGAATTTTACAGGCCTATAATACGTCTCGCAGAGCTTGTTCGCACATAAACTAAATGTCTGAGATTCTAGTGGTAGGTCTATATTTATGATGCTGCATGCCAAAAAATTAATAAAAAAATTAGTCTAAATACTGACTTTAAAGGGGTCATATGATGCGATTTAAATTTTTCCTTTCTCTTTGGAGTGTTACAAGCTCTTGGTGCATAAAGATCTGTAAAGTTGCAAAGACTAAAGTCTCAAATCCAAAGAGATATTCTTTATAAAAGTTAAGAGTCAACGACGCCTACCTAAAACGGCTCGTTCTATCACAACCCCACATATCTACGTCACGATGTGGGAAGATTTGCATAACACGACCAAATGTTCACGCAAAGAAAGGCGGCATAATTTTTATTCTCGCTGTAGTGCCGCCGCCATGTCGTGAAGACGCTGTGTGTTTCGTTGTGAAAGCGAAACTACTTTGTTTGGCCTTCCAAAAGAGGACGATATCTGCTTCGTCATGCCTGGAGCTGATCCGTGCTGGTCGCTGATGAAATACAACTTCGCACTGTGGATCGCCAGATCGGCTTTCACCGTGGACGAAGCGGAGTCCAGC
>NW_015505197.1:1664109-1698193 GCF_001515645.1 Sinocyclocheilus grahami | reverse complement strand
CTTTTTTAGACAGAGGGCAAAAATGAATCAGTGCAAAGACAAACATACACTGAAAAGCATTTCATCATAGTAGTCATACTCAAATCCCAACAACTCACAAAAAACAAAATTAACAATCAACAGCAAACTCTCACTCATATGGTCAGACATGTACAGTCATACCCAGAATGCCAGAAAACTACAGGGATGTGGGCAGATTATTCAGCATTATTCTACTCGGCTTAACTGTATCCAACACACTGAGTTATTAAATAAACTGTGCATTTAATTCGTCGTTTAGCGAAGCAAGAGACAAACAATAATATCACAGCTACAAGAATTCACCCATATGTGTAAGTGTGGATAAAAGATGTCAGTCAAAATAAACCCCCAGTTTAGTCTACAGGATCAAATTAGTCACATTAACAGCACATAGAATAACTTTTAAAAATAAGAAACTGTACAGAAAAAAACAGGAAAACTGAAGTACGTTCAGTAATGCTCAGTAAATGGGAATTCTTGGATATGAACAGGAATCGCTTCTCACAAGCACTCAAACAGCCTTTTCCAAATTCCAATCCATGGGATAGCACAAATTTTCACTTCCTCCGACACAGTCCCAAACAATTTCAGTTTAGGTGATAATTAATCCATAATTCCTCAAATGTTTCTTTTCTTTCAGCACTTTTCAACACAGCACATAGAATAACTTTTAAAAATAAGAAACTGTACAGAAAAAAAACAGGAAAACTGAAGTACGTTCAGTAATGCTCAGTAAATGGGAATTCTTGGATATGAACAGGAATCGCTTCTCACAAGCACCCAAACAGCCTTTTCCAAATTCCAATCCATGGGATAGCACAAATTTTCACTTCCTCCGACACAGTCCCAAACAATTTCAGTTTAGGTGATAATTAATCCATAATTCCTCAAATGTTTCTTTTCTTTCAGCACTTTTCAATAGACGCTCAAAGGTTAGGAGGTACTTTGAAGAATCTTTGGTGTCTGAATCATTGTGGTAGTGTTCCTGTTTTAGATTAACATGACTGAAGCTTTTTTATCCGACATAACCTGTTATAAAGTTCAGAATTTGGTCAACAGGTCGGGTCGAATCAGTTTGGATCCGAACGCCTGGTCATCCATCCCCAAATCATCCTTCCATCACCTAGACTCAGCACACACACCTTAATATTTCAGGGTCAGTTGTAAAAGTTTAATGTAAAACTGTCAGACCTCACTGACAGGAAGATCCGCACTATCCAGATCAAGTTGGGGCAAAGGAGCGTCACACATTCCAAAGCTGCTACGTCGTCGCCATGGCGATTCGTGAGTCACTTGGAGAGGCGGGTCTCTTGCAATGATAGGCGGGCATGTGGGCGGGGCAGGGGCAGCAGGCTCATAAAGTGCTCGCTGTCCCATGCCAGGCCTCGTGGGACTACGGCATTCTGGGTTTGCTGACACAGCAGGGCTGGACGTCCAGGAGATGGCGTGACTCGTGTGCTGGCGGTAGAAACAGGAGCCGCCAACAATGAACTCCTAAATTGGATGACAGAGGGAGAGAATACATCTATGTAAGTTCTGGTCTGAATAAAGCGTTTTTAGGAAAGCGTTAAGACTGATTCAGTGTGGTAATGGCTGAGAGCAGTCTCAGCTGTGAGTAAGAACATCCAAGAAATGTATTAGAAGTTTTAGATGAGCTTAGCAAAAGAAGGTGAGAAGTACCAGAGCCAGCAGAGCACCAGAACAGAAGTGTTAATACTCAGAGAGCCCAGCTGTCCCACTCACTGGAAAACACAACATGAGAGAGAACGTGAGTAGTAGAGAGAGGTAGAAGCTGGACTGAACAATTGATTTTCCTAAGAACTAAGAAAAAAAAAAAAGAAATTAGCCTTCTTTTGTCCAATAAGTTTCATAAAGACACTGTCATTAGCAAGATTTTGACAGCAGCCCTTGTATCACAATTCTTAAATATGAGAACATGAAGCACATTAAGAACATGAGGATTAATAGCATTTCTAAACTTAAGCTTGAGTAGAATTATTTTTTTGACTAATTATTATTATTTATTTAATTCAGGGTGCGTTAAAAAGATCAAAAGTGACAAGACAGACATTTATAATGTTACAAAAATATTTATTTTTTCAAATAACTGACATTCTTTTAAACTTTCCTTTCATCAAAGATTCCTGAAAAATGTATTATTGTTTAGGAGCACAACTGTTTACAACATTGATCATATTTAAAAAAAAAAAAAATGTTTGAGCAGCAAATCAGCATCTCAAATGATTTTGTGAAGGATCATGTGATACTGAAATTTTAAAATAAACGAAAATTGTTGTACATTACTGTTTTTTACTAATTTTAATCAAATAAATGCTATCTTGGTGAGCATAAGAGACTTCTTTCAAAAACCTGCAATATTGGTGCATATATTACGAATTTTAAATGGATTATTATTGTATTTCAGTTCAATTATACGCACACACATACAATATTCAGGATCTACAACAATGGCCATTTTGTATCAATAATAGTTACTCTAATTTAAAATAAATAAACCTTTAAGTTTTTATTAGAGGGAATAGAAAAATATTGAGATTAGGGTTGCAAAGGGGTGGAAAATTTCCGGAAACTTTCCAAAAAAAAAATCCCTGGAATATTCCAAAAAAAATCCTTGAAAGTTTCCAAAATTTCTGGAATATTTCTGAAATTTACTGAAAATTTTCAACCTTTTTCCAACCCTAATTGAGATGTGTGTTAAATATTGTCAAAGACTGAACAATTTCAATTATTTTTAAGCTACATCGCCCAGCCCTAGGTAGAAGGTGGGAGAGAGAAACAGAGGTAAACAATGAAAGAAAAGAGTGGTGTGAGAAAGGTTGAATGACAAAATGAATATAAGAACTTAAGTAAAGGAAAGTCGACAAATATTGAGACAAGGTTGGAACTGCATCTGTGTTGAGTTACAAATGAATCCAGATATAAAAAATATTATCATCAGTTTGAGAACTGCAACACAACAACAACAAAAAAGTTGTTCTTAGTCATTGCTTTTAGACGGTCCAAAACATCTGACCTAACAATCATGTGAGAAAGCACAGACATGTCTAATCTAATAACAGCAGTGATTGAGGACCTGATGTCCAAGACTCGAGGGTTTACCTCACAAGACAGAAAGCTTACCCCCAGTCATTACTGAGAAGTTTGGATGACTTTTATGAAACAGACACCATAATGCAACTCAAAACACTAAAGCACACATAACCTCATCATAAGACACACACAAAATAATGCGCAAATTTGTGAGGTTTGGAAACGTGCAAACAACATAATGCATTAATGTGCTTAAGTTGAATGTGTATAACTTTAAAAATAATGTTATAGAGAAGACAACTGAACGTTTTAAAATCAACATGACACAAAAATGATCACATTACCAAAAGCTCTAATTTTAATCCTATCAATTTCCAAAGGATAAAATAAAGTTCTATTTAAAAATTTTTATCTCATCTAATATCCTTTCACTAATAAATATCACATAATGGAAGCAAAATGGGCCATTTATTTTAATCAGTAATTACCAGTTTGGATCATCATTTAGGAAGGTAAAAAAAAAAAAAAAAAAAGTCAAACTTTATGACCCATGTTGCACACAATGATAAAGAATAATGAAATACAGATGAGCAATCGAAACGTGTGAAACATGCATTTTGGGTGTGTAGCAGGAGACTGCAGTGGGCTGGCAGAGAGGCTGAAGCATTAGAAATGGAGAAGTGCGTCAATAACTGTTAGTTCAAATGAGGGAGCCACAGGGTTGAGAAGAAACATGAGAAAAAAAAACAAAGGTAGAATTAGCGGGGAAACAATGCATTTCTGGAATGAACTGTTGAATAAGTTTATTTCTGCATTTGAACTGTTAGGTGTGCGCATATGTGTGAAGTTATTCTAGAAAAGCGAAGTGGAAAAGATTAAGCTACGCGAGTACGTCCGCGTGCGTATGTGCGTTAGCGACTCCTCTAAAGCGAAGCGAGGAAAAGGAAACAAGGGGCGGATCAAAGGGGCGGAGCTCACATACGTGCTGCCTTGAGTGACACGTGGTGTGTATCTCTGAATACAGGGGCTTGAATGCCTTCTGGCCTGACGCATCTGAAACAACATTGCAAAGCTGCATTAGAGGGAGTAAGGGAGAAATAGATACAGGCGCCCCAAAAAGTATTTGGACACTTAATGTATGAATGTCATTGCATTTATATATATATATATAAATATACAACAAAATATCAAACCAATTGGCATCTGCAAGAAAAAAAAAACTTTCTTACTTTTGAACAATACATCTATTGTTTTTATGACTTAAAACTTAAGTTTCTAAATGCATTTTATTGTGAATGATTATTGTGATTATCTTATTGTGAACAATCATCCATGCATGTTTCATTTTTTTTTAAACGTTTTTTCAATCTAGTAATTTTTAACTCAATCTTCCCCAATCATTTAGACCTCTTAAACGCTGCCCCTTTCTTACAAATGACTGTGAGCTTGCATTCAGATCTGCCTTCATCCAAACAACAACCAATGAACAGAACCTAGCCTTCACCCTGCATTTTTCTTCTTATTCAATAATCCGTTTTACTTGGAAATACATCACAACACAGAAGAAAAGATTTGTTGCTTGCTACTTCCATCTACATCGAAATGTTTAACTCGAAAATGCTTCCATATTCAAAAAATTCTACTTTGTACAGTATTTCTACAAAATATATATGACTTTTATACATTAAGTGTGACTGAAGTCTCCAAATACTTTTTGGGGTCACTAGGTTCAGAGGGGGAGTAGGAGAAAAGGTATGAACCGAACAGATTGTGGCCCACACATAATGAGTGTACTCTCTGATTCCAGAGTGCAATAACACTTCAGAGCCATTACCAATCTTAAACCCAAACCACTGCAGTCATATTATTATTGACTTGTGTTTGTATGTATGCGCATATGTGCGTGTGAGAGAGAGAGAAAGAGAAAGAAAGGCACATGATTAAACTATATATGTATGCAGGGATTTTTTGGAAAACATTCACACACTCTCCACGTGTTCTCGGCTTGACTCATGAATTCATGCTCCATTGTTTTGCTCAGAGGCAGAGTGACTACCTGCTTTTGAATGCATGTGTGCGTGTGTGTACATACAGAGGCTGCGGATCGGCCTGGGCCCCTCTGAGCCACAATGGCTCCTGAAATAGCCTTGATCCAGCTGTGCATCTCCTCTGGACTATCAGCCTGAAACAGAATGGTAGAATCTGTACCAAGTTTTTACATATTCTAAAAGAAACAAAGAGATACTACAAAAGTTATAAAAGCTCTGAGCCTGTCTATATGGTTCAAAGATACAGTGTAGAACCTACATACGACAGTAATATTAATTTGCACAAAAGAGAGAAATCCATTTCAATCACCCTTTTCATTAAATCTTGAGATCTTTGGACTGTTAAGTTATAGAAGTGCATGTTGCTGCTTGACAAGACTTCTCACCTGGACATAAAATGTTCTGGAGGTTGTGACAACTTCAAAGAGGTTGTCTCGCATCATTATTTCACTGAAAGTGAAAAGGGGAAGAGAACAATTTGTATATTAAATCTATAACTATAAATGCACACCTGCAAATCTAAATGTACACTACCTTTCATAAGATTGGGGTTAACAAGATAAAAAAAAAATTGAGCTAGTAACCTTTTAATTAGCAAGAATGCATTAAATTGATCAATAGTGACAGAAAATATATTTACAATGTTACTATCTCAAATAAATGCGCACCTGCAAATCTAAATGTACACTACCTTTCATAAGATTGGGGTTAACAAGATAAAAAAAAATTGAGCTAGTAACCTTTTAATTAGCAAGAATGCATTAAATTGATCAATAGTGACAGAAAATATATTTACAATGTTACTATCTCAAATAAATGCTGTCAAAGAATCCTGGAAAAAATTTATCAAGGTTTCCACAAAAATTAAGCAGCAAAACCAAAACCATTTTCAACATAATACTAAGAAATATTTCTTGAGCACCAAATCAGCATATTAGAATGATTTCTGAAGGATCATTTGACACTGAAGACTGAAGTAATGCCTGCTGAAAATTCAGCTTTACCATCATAGGAATAAATTACTTTTTAAAAAGAAAAAAGTTATTTTAAATTATATTTTGAACGGTAGTGTAAATGCACAATGCAATTATTTCTTCTTGGTATATTTACTTCATATATTTATAGGAATGTTCAGTCAAATAACAAGATCCCAAAGCATATGACTGGCAGACATTCTATTTGTACCTGTGTTTGCACTCCTGCACCTTATGGACCTCCTTCAGAAGAATAATCCGCAAAGGCTCCTTCTCCTGATAAGAGAAATTAAGTGAGAAAAAGACAAAGAGGTCTCACAGAGATAGATTTATTGGCATGGAGTGCTTACTCTGTGCAAGAACCACTCAACTGGACTAAGATTTATCCTCAGCCAGACACAAATGCACATATGAAGCTGAATTATATGAAGCTGAATTACACACAGCTGGCAGCTGCCTGGAATTTCTCAGCTATAGTGCTGTTCATGCTGAGACAGAGCACTGGTATTTGCTATATCTTTTGTTCAGATAAAAAAAAAAACCTCACATGTAAAAGAAAATAACCATTCAATTCATATTCTTTCTTTCATAAAACAGCAGTCTAAGGCCATTTCTCACAGAAGAGAGGCTTATTCATTCAAATAAATAGCTTGTACATTTCAGCTTACATGTCAAGATCAACTTGATAACATGAAAAAGTAGCCATTCATTCTAAAATTTTAACATGATTTATTGGACACCTGAACTTGTACAAGGCATTGAGCAGCATTCAACAAACTATCAGACGTAACTGCTTCATAAGACAAGAATTAATATACAACATACCAGTTCAGACTTGAAGTAACTCATT
Source organism: Sinocyclocheilus grahami (assembly GCF_001515645.1). Lineage (NCBI taxonomy): Eukaryota > Metazoa > Chordata > Actinopteri > Cypriniformes > Cyprinidae > Sinocyclocheilus > Sinocyclocheilus grahami. Next base: position 1,691,249 of record NW_015505197.1, on the reverse strand, counting down.
GAGTTCTGCTCCAGAACAAAATATCTCCTTTTCCAGTTCTTCATCTGATATAAGAGGAAAATAGTAACCTGTAATGATTTTTTTGGAACACACACAAACATAGTTCCACAAGACCTAGGCTAAAACCAGTCTCTTAGACTCACCAGAGCCCCCTGTTTGACGCAGTATCCTGCTTTAATAACGGTCTGATCCTGCCCTGCTCTAGTGTGCAAATATGGCGGATGGTTTTGAGCCTTCCTCAAGCCCACCTTCTCTCCTCCAACACTGTGTCCCACCTCTCCATCCTGCTGAAAGAGGGGAAAAAGGGAAAAATCAGACACATAAAAGCATACAGAAAAAAGTTCAAAAATAGGCACATGGTTTTATTTATTTGTCCTTTATTTTAATACAATTACTTACCTAATTGAGAAGAACTGGGCAGCTACATGCAATTTTTTTATTTCATTTAATTTGTTAATATTTATAACAATTATTATTATTATTATGAGCAGTAGTAGCAGTAGTAGTAGTATTACATGAACTTTGTTAATATAATTCTTATATATATATAAGAACCGACAGAAAGGTGTTTTCGTGTTTTTTGTCTTGTGAGTCGCAGTGTTTTTGTACGCATTCATCGCGTCTATTTGTTTCTAAGCGCGCATATTGTCGTGAGTTTCTGCTCGATGTCGGCAGAACCACATTTTTAAGAGTTAAACTCTGCGCACGCCGAAGAGCTGCGGGATCTCGGTCTGCTCCGGAGGCCCACTCCATCTGGACTAAGATTTATCCTCAGCCAGACACAAATGCACATATGAAGCTGAATTATATGAAGCTGAATTACACACAGCTGGCAGCTGCCTGGAATTTCTCAGCTATAGTGCTGTTCATGCTGAGACAGAGCACTGGTATTTGCTATATCTTTTGTTCAGATAAAAAAAAAAAACCTCACATGTAAAAGAAAATAACCATTCAATTCATATTCTTTCTTTCATAAAACAGCAGTCTAAGGCCATTTCTCACAGAAGAGAGGCTTATTCATTCAAATAAATAGCTTGTACATTTCAGCTTACATGTCAAGATCAACTTGATAACATGAAAAAGTAGCCATTCATTCTAAAATTTTAACATGATTTATTGGACACCTGAACTTGTACAAGGCATTGAGCAGCATTCAACAAACTATCAGACGTAACTGCTTCATAAGACAAGAATTAATATACAACATACCAGTTCAGACTTGAAGTAACTCATTGAGTTCTGCTCCAGAACAAAATATCTCCTTTTCCAGTTCTTCATCTGATATAAGAGGAAAATAGTAACCTGTAATGATTTTTTTGGAACACACACAAACATAGTTCCACAAGACCTAGGCTAAAACCAGTCTCTTAGACTCACCAGAGCCCCCTGTTTGACGCAGTATCCTGCTTTAATAACGGTCTGATCCTGCCCTGCTCTAGTGTGCAAATATGGCGGATGGTTTTGAGCCTTCCTCAAGCCCACCTTCTCTCCTCCAACACTGTGTCCCACCTCTCCATCCTGCTGAAAGAGGGGAAAAAGGGAAAAATCAGACACATAAAAGCATACAGAAAAAAGTTCAAAAATAGGCACATGGTTTTATTTATTTGTCCTTTATTTTAATACAATTACTTACCTAATTGAGAAGAACTGGGACATGCAATTTTTTTATTTCATTTAATTTGTTAATATTTATAACAATTATTATTATTATTATGAGCAGTAGTAGCAGTAGTAGTAGTATTACATGAACTTTGTTAATATAATTCTTATATATATATAAGAACCGACAGAAAGGTGTTTTCGTGTTTTTTGTCTTGTGAGTCGCAGTGTTTTTGTACGCATTCATCGCGTCTATTTGTTTCTAAGCGCGCATATTGTCGTGAGTTTCTGCTCGATGTCGGCAGAACCACATTTTTAAGAGTTAAACTCTGCGCACGCCGAAGAGCTGCGGGATCTCGGTCTGCTCCGGAGGCCCACTCCATCACCGACCCCCACTGCTGCATCTCGCCCACAGCGGAGGCGTCACAAGCGGCGCGAGAGGAAGCAGAAGAGGGGTAAGCCCGGAGGTATCCGGGCTAGGCTAGCGGCTAACCCACACAAGCCGGCTATCCCCACCATCGTACTGATCACTATATCTGCACTGTTGTTTACTTTACTGGTTTGCACTCTATCCTCCATATGCCTTGTGCTTTATATATATATTTTTACATTTTACCTTATTTGTATATTTGTATAGTTTATAGTTGTATTTTGTATAGTTGTATTTTGTATTTAATCTGTATTTATGTTATCTGTATGCACCCAAGGGTCTGAGAGTAACGCAATTTCAATTCTCTGTGTGTATGTGCTGTACATGTGGAAGAATTGACAATAAAGCAGACTTGACTTGACTTGATATATATATATATATATATATATATATAATTTATTCTTATTTATAATTTTTAAGTTAAAACCATTTTCACCATTACCATATTAGTTTTTGATATAGTATTAATAGTATTTTTGATATAGTATTAATAGTATTTCATGGTTTAATTCAGTTTGTTAATATTAACACTAATAATTATATTGTATTATTATTATCATTATTAATACAATTTATGAATATTTAACTTTTTACATAGAAACATATCAACAGCATATCTGTTTTTGATGTGGTATTAAAATTACATGTCATTGTTTTAAATTGGTTAATATTAGCATTCAATCATATAATAATACTGTATTTATGCATTATCTTTATTATATTTTAATACAATGTAATAATATTTCTTTATATTTAACTTTATACATTAAAAAAAGCATATCATTATTAGAATCATTATGCAGTATCATTAATGTGGTATTAAAATAGTTACAATCATTACATTTCTGGTATTGGTACTGACTAAAAATGTTTGTATCATGACAACCCTAGTCTTGACTGACAGATAGGGATAAAGCAGGTATATATTTTGTGTTTAAGCCTACAAGAGTGAGATTACCTGTGTCTGTGTGACGACAGCCACTCCTGCAATGATCTCGGTCTTGTATGGGACCTGTTTTTTGTTTCCATTTGAAGCTAACCTCTGACTCTCAGAATGAACAGCATCAGATGACTTAGGAACCTGGGAGAAAAGAAAAAGAAGTGAGAGGGAGTTTTCCAGGACGAGCAAAATCAGGGTAGCAGCAAAAGACTGAAAATGCAAAGTAATGCAACAAAAAGACGGAGGGAAAAAAAGGTGAATGGAACACAGACGAATTAACCATCAATTGTTAGACTCACAGGATAACTCAACAACTGCTTATTGTGTAGCCCTTCAATCCATCAGCCCATGCTCCAAGAGTGTCTAGCCTACAATGAGAGCTTTTCCTGCCATTGCATGTGGAAGTGTGATATATTAGTGATACAGAGAGAGTGAAAAAATGTAGAAGAGAGACAGAGACATTGTAGGGTACGTGTGTGTGTGTGTGTGTGTGTGTGTGAGGGCATTCTGAAGCTATGATGACTCAGAAGTGAGGGTCGTTCAAACAATACAACTTCCCATTAGTCAGCCAAGTGACTCGCACATGGAAAACTGCATCAGGATGAGGAACGCAGAGCTTAAACAGGACGGATTTTTTTTTTTTTTACTTTCAGCATCCTGTGCGTATGCATGTATGTGTTTGCCTGCACATATACTCAGAGAGGGGAAGACGATCCCAGTTAGGAAACTTGATGTTTTATTGTGCTGATGTGTTTTCTTACTGTAATTTGCCTGTAAATGCTTGAACTTTGTTATTTGGGTTACCTTTAATAGATAAACTCCCAGACAATACTAACTAGAATTTATCTCCCAGAGAACAAGTCTGTAGTGTTAACAGAACCACTGACACTGACTGAATGAACTTGTTGAATGCTTTCATTGTTTTTTTTTTAATGTTCCTGTGTGCAGCAGTCTGGGATATCAGATTAGCATGTAAGCTTGTTTAATAGCTAGATAACTAATGCAAACAGTCCAGGACTTTAAAGAAGCTTGAAAGGGAGACATAATAGCTAATTTAATCTATATTTTCATGCAATGAAAACAGAACACAAGGGTGAATAAACTCTAGTGTTCTTATGTAGCAAGGACACACAAAAAAAGATACCTATATGTTGTTTAAAAAAAACATCTATTTCAAATAAATGCTGTTCTTCAACTTCCTATTCATCAAAGAATCCTGAAAAAAGTATCGCAGTTACAACAAAAATATTAATCAGCAAGTGCTATAAGTGTTTTCAACATTGATAATAATAAATATTTCTTGAGCATCAATTTAGAATTTCTCAAGGATCATGTGACACTAAAGACTGGAGTAATGACTGGTGAAAATTAAACTTCATCACAGGATTAAATAAAATATGAAAATATATTAAAACAGAAAACATTTATAATTGTAATAATATTTGTTTTTGTGTTTTACTGTATTTTTGATCAAACAAATGCAGCCTTGCTGAGCATAAAAACATCTCTTTCAAGCATTATGGTAGTATTTATGTACTGTTTATTTATTCTGATGTAATTAAATTATTATATTACATTTCAACTGCAATTAAGTAAAATTACTTATTATGAGAATTAGGGCACCACAATTTCAATTATTCCTTTTGATACTGTAATCCCACTTCATAATTCTGATAAACGTGTGATTGGTTATAATACACAATTCGTTTGATTATTTATGTGTTTAATTTTGTTAAAAAATAATGAAATTTGGGGGGGTTCAGGGTGGTCCATTTTTGTAAGGGGTTATATGCATATAGATGCATATTCACGCTCACGCTTGTGGATTTTGCGTGTGTGTACTCACTGTGATTTTGGTTGCATTATTGAGCGCGATGACCCATTCCACAAGATCCTGCTGATCATTAGCCTGCAGAAAGAATTTCCTCATTCCTGCATTGATGACTGTACACAGACAGAGAGAAAGAGCTTAACCCCATTTCCCATAATGCAATGGCCATAACTCTAATTTTGCAGAGTAGTTCTGAGAAATATCAGTGTATCAGAAGTCTCAGTGTATTTTTAAAATGTCCATAAATCCCAAAAGCCCACAGATAGCCTGTTTTAGAGCCCAGCCGACTTTATGGATTATTTGATCATGCTCAGTCAATAAGGCAGTGGCAATCAATTTTGGACTAAAAAGCTACAGCAAAACAGAACTCGACTCAATTTTTTCCCTGCAATGTCTGTTAATTTCAGTGTTTTTCTGGGATAAAAAGGTGAATGCTAGAATTCACTGCGTCACAATAAACTCCATTGTGCAAGTGCAATGTTCATTATGCGCAGCTGTACTGAAATGTTTAGCCTTCTACCAACAGTTCTCACTCATACAAGTGACACCATTCCGTGTCATTGTATGGTTTAAATTTTGCTGATAGCATGCATTTCTACAGTGGGGCAAATAAGTATTTGATACACTGCTGATTTTTCAAGTTTTCCCCACTTACAAAGAATGGAGAGATCTGTAATTTTCATCGTAGGTACACCTCAACTGTGAGAGACAGAATCTAAAAAAAAAAATCCATTAAATCACATTGTATGATTTTTAAATAATTCATTTCCATTTTATTGCATGAAATCAGTATTTGATACAATAGAAAAATAGAACTTAATATTTCGTACAGAAACCTTTGTTTACAATTACAGAGGTCAGACGTTTCCTGTAGTTCATGACCAGGTTTGCACACACTGCAGCAGGGATTTTGGCCCACTCCTCCATACAGGTGTTCTCCAGATCTTTCAGGTTTTGGGGCTGTCGCTGGGCTACACGGAGTTTCAGCTCCCTCCATAGATTTTCTATTGGGTTAAGTCTGGAGACTGGCTAGGCCACTCCAGAACCTTGAAATGCTTCTTACGGAGCCACTCCTTAGTTGCCCTGGCTGTGTGTTTGGGGTCATTGTCATGCTGGAAGACCCAGCCACGACCCATCTTCAATGCTCTTACTGAGGGAAGGAGGTTGTTGCCCAAAATCTCGCAATACATGGCCCCATCCATCCTCCCCTCAATACGGTGCAGTCGTCCTGTCCCCTTTGCAGAAAAGCACCCCCAAAGCATGATGTTTCCACCCACATGTTTGACGGTTGGGATGGTGTTCTTGGGATTATACTCATTCTTCTTCTTCCTCCAAACACGTCGAGTGGAGTTTATACCAAAAACTTCTATTTTGGTCTCCTCTGACCACATGACCTTCTCCCATGCCTCCTCTGGATCATCCAGATGGTCTTTGGCAAACTTCAGACGGGCCTGGACATGTGCTGGCTTGAGCAGGGGGACCTTGCCCACGCTGCAGGATTTTAATCCATGACGGTGTAGTGTGTTACTAATGGTAACCGTTGAGACTGTGGTCCCAGCTCTCTTCAGGTCATTGACCAGGTCCTCCCGTGTAGTTCTAGGCTGATCCCTCACCTTTCTCAGGATCATTGATACTCCACGAGGCGAGATCTTGCATGGAGCCCCAGTCCGAGGGAGATTGACAGTCATCTTGAATTTCTTCCATTTTCTAATAATTGCGCCAACAGTTGTTGCCTTCTCACCAAGCTGTTTGCCTATTTTCCTGTAGCCCATCCCAGCCTTGTGCAGGTCTACAATTTTGTCCCTGGTGTCCTTAGACAGCTCTTTGGTCTTGCCCATAGTGGAGAGATTGGAGTCTGATTGATTGAGTGTGTGGACAGGTGTCTTTTATACAGGTAACATGTTCAAACAGGTGCAATTAATACAGGTAATGAGTGGAGGATAGGAGGGCTTCTTAAAGACAAACTAACAGGTCTGTGAGAGCCAGAATTCTTGCTGGTTGGTAGGTGATCAAATACTTATTTCATGCAATAAAATGGAAATTAATTATTTAAAAATCATACAATGTGATTTTCTGGATTTTTTTTTGATTCTGTCTCTCACAGTTGAGGTGTACCTACGATGAAAATTACAGATCTCTCCATTCTTTGTAAGTGGGAAAACTTGAAAAATCGGCAGTGTATCAAATACTTATTTGCCCCACTGTAAGTGTTTATATAATCTTTTTTTCTAACAATGACATTTTGAAAATGATTGCTTTGTGTTTTTTTTGCGACTCAAACCAAAATGAAAGTCATGAATCACTGACAATCTTTAACTCAAGTGAGCTGTTGCAAATGGATAATTGAGTGAGTTGAACCCGAGAACCAGATCAGACCGGTTTTGTGAACTGAATCAACTAATTCATCTGACCCAAAAGAAGTTTTCGTCATTTTAGAGTGTCACAGCCACAGAGTGGCAAGAGTTTTTGTTTTGTTTTTTCTTTTATTGCGCATTTCATGGAAGAAATATAGTCATATGGGCTTGGAAGATGATGAATAAATAACTCATAAATAATGAGTGAACTATTCCTTAAGCTATATCTGGTTAAAAGCAACTGTTAAAAAGTTAGAAGTACTGGTGGTTATTTTTGAAGAACTAAACCAATAAACAGGATTTCAAAAACACTTCAATATGAAGTTCAGGTTACTACAGAAGCATCCTGCAAAGAGCAAGATTTTAGAAGCACATGTGCACACATACACACATCTACCCAGTGACCAGACCACCATTTCCTGTTTCCACTCGTGTTGCACAGAAGGTTACCATGTGCACTGCAGTAACCGTACATGCAAAGCAACACAAAAGTTTGCGTGTATAAGCTGTGAGAACGAGTATGGGCTCAAAATCATCTCAAAGTGTGTGTGAAACAGAAGAGTAGGAAAAATTTTTAGGTAGAGCACCACTGCATCAGCATACTACTTCAATCCATTCGCAGAAGTACAAAAGCAGTGCTTACAGTAAAAACATGATTTAAAACCAAACTTATACGTTTTCTTTTACAGCACCTAGCCAGGATTCAAACCACAAACCCTTCACTCAAGAACCAAGGCTTGAGCTGAAATTTTCAATGCCTGTTCACATTAAGTGAGATGTACAAAATAACATGAAAGTGTTATATGAATAAGATAAGAAGAAAATGTTTTCATATCTTATGTAGTCTGATGGCAATTTTGATTGTCAGAAAGTCATTCACATTTTCAAGCTATTTTAAAATTGTAAATGTATAAAATATAAATAAATAAAAATTAAAGTACATTATTAATGGACAAAAAAAAAAGACATACAATTTTAAATATCTGGCTTACACCTTTACAATAAAGACAGAAAAAAAGAAATGCTCAACTACATCTAAAGCATCATAACAATGACTGTGAAGTAAAAGTGTGTATAGATGTGAGAAAGTCTTACCAAAACAGTATTCAGCTTTTGGCCTCTGTTTGGTGGCATCACTGACCTAAGAAAAGAGTGTGGGCCTTATAGCAATTTCTCAAAAATCAATTACGGAGAAATGGGAGAATGTTTGAAAACTATTGTGAGTGTGAAAAGGTGGCAGCTTACCTTGGATATGTAGGTGAGACTGAGGGAACCTACGTGTTTGGCACCTACAGGCAGGTTCTAGAAGACCAATAAACAATATCACTCTCAGATAGTTAATCAGAACCTACATTACCCAATATCCATTTAAGCTTTAGACAGATCATACCTGCGGGTTGTCCATGTACCAGACCAGACTACCCTGCTGCGTGTCCAAGATGAAATACCGCCGCAGGAACTTGCCGCTGTTCTCCATTTCTTCGATGTCCAGGAAACCGCAGATGCGGTTCTGTCGGTCCACGTAAGGCATGTCCACCTATCTTCACACTACTCATTCCCTCCTCTCTCTGATATCAGTAACTGCTGAAGACAGAGACAGAGATGGAAAGGGAGGAGCATGAGATAGGATACAAAGATTGGAAAGAGAGAGAGAGAGGTTAGTCAGACTAACAGTAAATAAACTGATGCCGTTATGTGGCTGTAAAAATTCCCCCTCCCTTGATGACCACTCTCTCTTCTTTTCTCTCTCTTTCTTGTGCTCTTTCAGCTGAAAAATATTTTCTTTCTCTGATGTGTCAAAGTCTTCGGCAGAGGATATGAATCACAGCACTGCCTTGCATTAGTAACTGACAAGACCATATAATATATTATAATTTTTTTTAATTAGGAGGAAGGAAAAGAGTACAACCATGGTAAATTACCTAATGAAAACTAAAAAAGTGAGAAAAAAACTATATATGAGAACTTTAAGAAGTGGCAAATTGTATAAGAATAAGAAAATAAGTATTATTTTCAATAAAAAAAAATTTGTATTATATTATTATTGTAAATTCAAAGGAATTAGTTTTGTCCTCAATTAATTATTGTGAACTGATGAGCAGTAGTTCATAATTCACAATACATCAGTAAGTTATAACTTTTATTCACCAAGGAGGTATTAAATTGATGAAATACTTGTATATTGTTACAAAAAAAAACTATTTCAAATAAATGCTGCTCTTTTAAACTGTCTATTTATCAAAGAATAAAAAGTAAGCGTGTTATGGAGTCCAAAAAAATATTAAGCAGTACAACTTTTTTTTAAATTGATAATAATAAGAAATGTTTCTTGAGCAGCAAATTGAATAGAATGAATTCTGAAGGGTCACGTGACACTGTAATGGCTACTGAAAATTCAGCTTTGCCATCACAGGAATAAATTACATTTTAAAATACAATGAAATAGAAAACAGGCATTTTAAAATCGCAATATTATTTCACAGTATTACTGATTAATTGTATTTCTGATCAAATTTAATGTGCTACATATTTTTGCAACATGCACTCTCATGCTGTATTAAATAACATTCAAAAACATTCTGACAACACATGAATATGGCACATAATATGTCGGACTGGCAAAACCAAAAATAATCCACCATTTTCCTCTTGTATTCTGAGGGCAGGGGCATTAATGGCATGAGTGTAAGTCATAGACAAAGGCTGTGAAGGAAGACAAGGCCTGCTGTGTCATCGCCCTACAGAGGCAACAATGACCATGAGTCACTTAACCAATTAGCATGGAGCACTGTTCTGCCCCACCCTGGGTTCCAGAGCACAGAATAAGCCTTGTGTTTTGGAATGCTTATAGCTTCTAGAGAAGCCCTGTTCTTCTAGGTTTTAAAGTATGCAGGCCTGTACCATCATAAGCAAAACATGATGTATAGAGCATTTGGGTTTGAACAAAAGCACACATTCTCATTCCGAGTTGTTATCGGCTGATGTGCTGCTTATCAGAGCCTGCAAAAGTAGGGCATCAGCTGGAGAGGATTCAGATCCCGTATTCTCACTCTCCTCCTCCTGATTTTCATTTTAGACTGGGCAGATAGTCTCCAAGACAGGTCTGGTCACATTCTAGACAGGATTCATTTTGTTTTAGACTAGACCAACCACATTAACACAAAGAAGTTAAGAGTCCAAACTCTTTATCTCTGGATCTTAGACATATGTGTGTGTGTGTGTGTAACAAGGTTATAATTACATGTTGAGCTTAATTTTAACTTTAACAAAACTTCATATCCATAAACGTACTCACACAGAGACAGATGAACGAATAAGGGTCATTTCTCAAACTACTCACTCGTTTTATTATCGCTGAAGTGGTGCGGTTCAGCCCATCTCCTGCTCGTGGCCCCGTTCACAAACTTCACGAGCGTTTTTCCTGTAGGAGCGGAAGTGGCTGTATGCGTCACTGCGTCAGGTTTTTTTTTTTTGTCTTTCTGTTCTCTCATTTTCATTCTTTCATACAGGCACTTTTAAAATAGTAATATTTATATTTTTGTTCTCTTCCTTTAGTTGAATAATAAGCAGAGAATCAGGTACGTGGCTCACTTAATAAGGCAAGTTTCATTGGTATAAAAATACCTTTAAAAAAAACATTTTCGCATAGTTAATAAAATAAAACTGGTAATTGTAATATAAAAATAGCAACAATAGGATATTATCCCCTATGATAATCAAAAATAATTAACACAAAGAAGTTAAGAGTCCAAACTCTTTATCTCTGGATCTTAGACATATGTGTGTGTGTGTGTGTAACAAGGTTATAATTACATGTTGAGCTTAATTTATGTTATTTGATGTGTTTTAACACAAGCACACACACTCACACACACAAGAAGACACTTACTACACATATTTAGGTTGGTTTGCATGCGCACATCCTTCTTTGAATCCCTGATTAGAAAACAAATCTGCCATTTCACTGACAAAGATGAACGTCATAGATAAGGCACATGAAACACCACTTTAACCTGGACTGTGTTTTTGCATGTGCACAGCACAAGACATGATACTCTCTGCGACCTAATTCACTCTTTTATTATACTTTATTATTATACACCAAAAGTTGGCATATTTGCATTAATTCAGCAATTCAGGCAAAACAGACAAGAATGCACACCTCACACATTTGTTTTGAACCAGGTGAGGTTGTCAGAGAGATTGCACCAAGCTCTTGCCCTTGAGCTCGTTTCAGCAATTGCAAACGTGAACATAGACACATTAAGGTTATTACAGTTTTTACATTTTCAAATTTTGTTACTATTTTAAAGGGTTAGTTAGTCATCATCAATTACCTTCACAATTACCTGTCACCATGTCATTCCAAACCCAAAGACTTGTTTTATGTTTATTACTCACATGACAATATTTCTAATAAAACCTGAGAGTTCTGTCTGTCCATTAAAAGTCCATCCAACCAAATCTTAAAGGGGTTTAAAAAAAATAAAAAATTATATTCAGAACATTTTTTGAATAAACTGCTCGAATGCCGTTTTTAACTTTTTAAAGAATCAAACGTTTGATGGAACAGACTTTCAGTGGATGGACAGAAACCTCTCAGGTTTCATTAAAATATCTCCATTTTTGTTTCAAGATGGAAGAAACATTTGGAACGACATGAAGTTGAGTAACTAATAACTAGTCTTATTTTCACACTTCACATTTCAGTTTAGTTTTATTTCAATAACAGCTTAGTTTTCCGATATGGATATATATTAGCCTACATATATAATAAGTATGTGTGTGTGTGTGTGTGTGTGTGTGTGTAATATGGATATATTTCAATTTAATTTCAGTTATACCAATTATAGTGAAGGAATCAGGAACTAACATTGTTGCTAAAACAAGCAAAATCTGAGGTTTTTAGTTTTCTAGTTGCTTTCATAAAAAAAAAATTTTCAGTTTACGAATATATATTTTTAAATCTTAGTATTCAATAATGAGCCTGACATAAACATAGAAATGATTATGTAGACTGTGCACATCTGTACAGTAAACAGATCGGTTCCATCTGTATTAAACAGATATACAGTGGGAAAGTATTCAGACCCCCTTAAATTTTTCACTCTGTTATATTGCAGCCATTTGCTAAAATCATTTAAGTTAATTTTTTTTCCTCATTAATGTACACATGTACCCACTGTATCAAGGACATGCAGAAAAAATGGTCTCTTCCTCTTTCCTTGATTTCTCTGTTCATCACCTAACCATAAGATAAACTCCACCAACATCATGAAATCAAATGAAGACTGGTCAGGTGGTAAAAATTTTGAAATCAAAGAATGCTTCTCTCAAATGAATGTAAAATAGATGCATTAAACAAAACAACTCCGTATGTCTACTAAAACATGTAACAGCATCTCCATCTACAAAAACATGATCATTGAAAGTGTAAGTGAAAGTTCATGTTGGATGCGGTCAACATATTGTTAAACCAAAGCCAAATGTTTGCTGACCGATCCATTCACCATGCCCGTTTTCAAACACACTAAAAAAAAAAGTGATGACCTCAAACACAATGACCTGTTACGCAACAGTTCAACACATTTTAGGTCAGATGTCCATTGGTTGGTCTGTGGTAAAGACAAGCCGAAAACACTGACAATAATACAAAACCATAACTCAGTACAACATCAGAGATGTTGCCACAGCGGTTGATTTAAATCAGGGGTGGGCAAACTTGGCCCTTCCAGACCACTTTCCTTCAGAGTTTAGTGCCAACCCTAATCAAACACACCTGAACCAGTTAATCATTGTCTTCAAGAGTACTAGAAGGCTACAGGCATGTGAGTTTTATCAGGGTTGGATCAAATCTCTGCAGGAAAGTGGCCTGGAAGGGCCAAGTTTGCCCATCACTAGGCGCGTTTCCATTACCATTCAAATTGTGCAAATTGAAATTGCGAACCGCGCCTACTGATTTAAATGGTTGAGTTCTCATACCCAATTCCCATAACGTTTCCAGTTGTTTGTGGTTACTAGATAATAAACCGACTGTTTAAACACCAACGACTGCACCTCTAATAATGACCCCTCTGTCAAGCTCCTGATGTGCTCCACACTTATCGGCCTCATCCAGGACAGTGACGAGTCTGCTTACAGACAGGAGGTTAAAGAGCTGGCTGACTGGTGCAGTTATAGTGGACCCCCCACTCAGCATCATGAACAGCACTGTAACAAAAGTGGAGTCATTCGAGTTCCTGGGCACCACCATCTCATCTCTCAGGCCCTGAAGGGGGAGTTCTACAGACTCCATATCCTTTGCCAGCTGAGGAAGTTCAACCTGCCACAGGAGCTGCTGAAACAGTTCTAGTCTGCAGTCACTGAATCCAACCACTGAACTTCAATAACTGTCTGGTTCAGCTCAGCTACCAAATCAGACCTTAGAACGGGGGTGTCAATCTCAATTCCTGGATGGCCAGAGCCCTGCAGAGTTTAGATTCAACCCTAATTAAACACACCAGATCCAACTAATCTGGTCGGCGCTACAGAGCACTGAGCATCAGAATGGCCAGGCATAAGAACAGTTTCTTCCCTCAAGCAATCCATCTCATCAGCAGTTAACTTGCCAATAATCGTGTAATACACAACACTATTTAGCCTATAAACATATTTATTTAACACACCATACTTATTCACATTTCCTTGCATTTGTACATATCATACCTGTACACACAAATACCATCTGCTGTCTATTTTTGTATATTGTGTATTTAAAAAAAATATTTGTTGTACATTATTATTTCCTATTTACATATTCTATTTTTACTATCTGTGTCTTGTCACTGTAAACTGTTTGTGCTTCTGTCACCTAAACAAATTCCTCGCATGTGTAAACATACCTGGCAATAATGCTCTTTCTGATTCTGATTCTAAATAGAATAATTCAGAAAAGCCAGATGAGATAAAATCGAAATAAGAACGAGATAAGAACGAAAACTGGCAATCAATCCATTAACACATAAATCTGGAAGCATGCTCACAGTTAGAATCTAGCTGCACTCTTTGCTGCTTCTGTAAAGATACACGCATAAGCCTCCTTTGAATAAATATAGCCAAAATTTGTCAAAATCCCACCAAAATCCTTTGCCATGACTTATCTCGAGAGGCAAAAGGTTACGTTTAAGTCTCATAACATTGGTTAATGGAAATGCCGTCATTTTGCAATACTTTTTTATCGACATTCAGAAAATATCGCCAAAGTTTTGTGCAAATCTGTAATGGAAACGCGCCTACTGATTTAAATGGTTGAGTTCTCATACCCAATTCCCATAACGTTTCCAGTTGTTTGTGGTTACTAGATAATAAACCGACTGTTTAAACACCAACGACTGCACCTCTAATAATGACCCCTCTGTCAAGCTCCTGATGTGCTCCACACTTATCGGCCTCATCCAGGACAGTGACGAGTCTGCTTACAGACAGGAGGTTAAAGAGCTGGCTGACTGGTGCAGTTATAGTGGACCCCCCACTCAGCATCATGAACAGCACTGTAACAAAAGTGGAGTCATTCGAGTTCCTGGGCACCACCATCTCTCAGGACCTGAAGTGGGAGTTCTACAGACTCCATATCCTTTGCCAGCTGAGGAAGTTCAACCTGCCACAGGAGCTGCTGAAACAGTTCTAGTCTGCAGTCACTGAATCCAACCACTGAACTTCAATAACTGTCTGGTTCAGCTCAGCTACCAAATCAGACCTTAGAACGGGGGTGTCAATCTCAATTCCTGGATGGCCAGAGCCCTGCAGAGTTTAGATTCAACCCTAATTAAACACACCAGATCCAACTAATCTGGTCGGCGCTACAGAGCACTGAGCATCAGAATGGCCAGGCATAAGAACAGTTTCTTCCCTCAAGCAATCCATCTCATCAGCAGTTAACTTGCCAATAATCGTGTAATACACAACACTATTTAGCCTATAAACGTATTTATTTAACACACCATACTTATTCACATTTCCTTGCATTTGTACATATCATACCTGTACACACAAATACCATCTGCTGTCTATTTTTGTATATTGTGTATTTAAAAAAAATATTTGTTGTACATTATTATTTCCTATTTACATATTCTATTTTTACTATCTGTGTCTTGTCACTGTAAACTGTTTATGCTTCTGTCACCTAAACAAATTCCTCGCATGTGTAAACATACCTGGCAATAATGCTCTTTCTGATTCTGATTCTAAATAGAATAATTCAGAAAAGCCAGATGAGATAAAATCGAAATAAGAACGAGATAAGAACGAAAACTGGCAATCAATCCATCAACACATAAATCTGGAAGCATGCTCACAGTTAGAATCTAGCTCTATAAGATAAATATTATCCTTGATATATTATCTCTATTTGGATAAACACTGTTATTGTATTACAAGGATGATGCGTCTAAAATCCACGTCTGTCAGTAAGCAACAGCGCGGAAAATCCAACCTCGCCCAGTCTCCAT
This sequence comes from Sinocyclocheilus grahami, assembly GCF_001515645.1. Lineage (NCBI taxonomy): Eukaryota > Metazoa > Chordata > Actinopteri > Cypriniformes > Cyprinidae > Sinocyclocheilus > Sinocyclocheilus grahami. Next base: position 1,675,606 of record NW_015505197.1, on the reverse strand, counting down.
TTAATCCTGCCATGAATCTACAGCAGGATCCGTGTTTACACTTTAACAAAACTTCATATCCATAAACGTACTCACACAGAGACAGATGAACGAATAAGGGTCATTTCTCAAACTACTCACTCGTTTTATTATCGCTGAAGTGGTGCGGTTCAGCCCATCTCCTGCTCGTGGCCCCGTTCACAAACTTCACGAGCGTTTTTCCTGTAGGAGCGGAAGTGGCTGTATGCGTCACTGCGTCAGGTTTTTTTTTTTGTCTTTGTTCTCTCATTTTCATTCTTTCATACAGGCACTTTTAAAATAGTAATATTTATATTTTTGTTCTCTTCCTTTAGTTGAATAATAAGCAGAGAATCAGGTACGTGGCTCACTTAATAAGGCAAGTTTCATTGGTATAAAAATACCTTTAAAAAAAACATTTTCGCTTAGTTACTAAAATAAAACTGGTAATTGTAATATAAAAATAGCAACAATAGGATATTATCCCCTATGATAATCAAAAATAATTAAACAAAATGTCTGATAATATTTATTTAGTACTGTAATTTTATTTTTGTGCCTCAAATGGCTTCTCAATGTTTATTAACCCCCTAAGCAAGATACATGTAAAGACAAAACCATTGTTTATTTCCGCTATTAATGCACTGCACTGAAACATGGGACAAAGCAGTCTGCAAATAAATAAATAAATAAAAACTGTTTCCCTGTCTCAAATGATATTGCAGATTAAACTTTGTTAACAACATGTGTTATAGGTACACATGCATTAAATGCAAAAGCCATTTTGGATAGCTAGGACCTACATAAAATTAGGGCAAAAACAGAGATTACACAGATCTACAGGTGAACCTTGATTCCCTGCACACAGATATGAACTGGATAAGCATAACAAAATTCCGGTATTCAGAATGTCTGTCGTAGCAATTCTTTGAATTTAGAGAATTCATAGTCTTGGATGTTCATATGTGTTTACAAACTGTATATTTATTTAGTACTGTAATTTTATTTTTGTGCCTCAAATGGCTTCTCAATGTTTATTAACCCCCTAAGCAAGATAAATGTAAAGACAAAACCATTGTTTATTTCCGCTATTAATGCACTACACTGAAACATGGGACAAAGCAGTCTGCAAATAAATAAATAAATAAAAACTGTTTCCCTGTCTCAAATGATATTGCAGATTAAACTTGGTTAACAACATGTGTTATAGGTACACATGCATTAAATGCAAAAGCCATTTTGGATAGCTAGGACCTAAATAAAATTAGGGCAAAAACAGAGATTACACAGATCTACAGGTGAACCTTGATTCCCTGCACACAGATATGAACTGGATAAGCATAACAAAATTCCGGTATTCAGAATGTCTGTCGTAGCAATTCTTTGAATTTAGAGAATTCATAGTCTTGGATGTTCATATGTGTTTACAAACTGTATGATATGATGTACACAATATTTAATCAAAACATTTATGCGCTGACACTCTGTGTTGGCTGTTTGTCATATTACAGCAAAAACCATTGGGTCATGGTCATGGACAACATGTAAATATCCTTCAACATTTTGTATTGTGGGACATGGGTTTTGTGCATATTTTCATATGATGTTGAAACTTAAATTCACATGATATATTTATTTTGTTTTATATAGATGACTGGCTGTATTCCACGGGAGATCCTTCGTTTAGCTATCTATCTATCTATCTATCTATCTATCTATCTATCTATCTATCTATCTGTCTGTCTGTCTGTCTGTCTGTCTGTCTGTCTGTCTGTCTGTCTGTCTGTCTGTCTGTCTGTCTATCTATCTATCTATCTATCTATCTATCTATCTATCTATCTATCTATCTATCTATCTATCTGTCTGTCTGTCTGTCTGTCTGTCTGTCTGTCTGTCTGTCTGTCTGTCTGCCTGTCTGTCTGTCTGTCTATCTATCTGTCTATCTGTCTGTCTATCATCTTTTCTGTCTATCTGTTGGATGGAATAGTGGTACAGGGTCATATTTTATACATAAAAACCAGGTCATCTTGTAAGCAACATTTGGTCAGAGTATTGCACCAAAGTACTAACGGCATATAGTTATTATGTCATCACATACCTGTATATTATACTGGCAACACAGAAAATTAAAAAAGAAAACAGCTGCTTGATGGAACATTATGTTTCACTCAAATTATATAGTTTCTCAGTTCATAAAGCCGGCATGAATTTAAAAAAAAATTGTATGTTGGACATACAGAAAGAAATGTCATACATTAAAGCAAATAATGCTTGGCAATTTGGCAATATAGTTGCATGTCTTTAAAAAATAAAATTATTTATAAGTGCTGAAACAATTGTTAATAGAACCATTAGCAGCAATTGGAGCCAGAGAAGAAATGGTTAAATGCATACTCATAATAATGGCATCTCTTAATAATGGAAACATCTCTTTCTCTGTTCTCTAGATGCCTATTCATGCAGGTAAAACTGTGGATACGACTTTGGCAGTTGTTCATGTACACACTCTTGTCAGTACTATGGAAACTGTTGCTATGACTATGACAGTAAGTTTCTCTAGAACCAACACTTTAAAATCAAATGCTATATACACAAATCTGTCTTGTATTCAGTATATGGGTCATTATTTCCAAAATTTAAATTGATTTATCTTCCCTTTATACAGGCTACTGCTCAGTGACAACTGGTTGGCCAGATACAGCAGGTGCACCTACATCTTTTCTTATCTTTCTGTCAGATTCAGACCTTTTTCTAGTTTCCTGAGTGTAGAGGAAGGCTGATATCTTTGTTTCTCTCTCTGCTAGATTTACCCTCCTGCAAGTATAACTGTGGATACAACCTCAGCAGCTGCTCATGCAACTACAATTGTCACTATTATGGCAACTGTTGCTCTGATTATGACAGTGAGTTGATCAGACACTTCAAGATATAGATAGATGCAAATATTGTATTGCATATATTATCCTCTGTGATTCCAGAAATTAAACAGATTTCTAGAATTTTTAATGCAGTTTTATTTCTTCCCATTATACAGGCTACTGCTCTACAACAACTGACTGACCAGCTACAACAGGTGCACCTATGACCGTCTTATCTGTCTGTCAATTCAAACCTTTCTCTGGTTTCCTGGATTTTGATGGAGGCTGATGTTCCTGTAGTCATACATCACACACATATTGATGGCTTTTAGTTGTACATGTATTAATACCTTCTCTGCTAATATGTTTCTTTTAAGTGGTTTAAGTGACACTAATGACATAAAAAACATACACAAAGGCAGAAATAATTTCAGCTGTGCTCTTCTAACAAAATGTATACTAATCAGTAAATGACTCACACATACTGATGAAATCTCTCTCCACTAGCTCCCTCCTGCATGTATAACTGTGGATACTACAGTGGCAGCTGCTCATGCACCTACAATTGTCATTATTATGGCAACTGTTGCCCTGATTATGACAGTGAGTTTCTCTTGATCAGACTGACACTTTAAAATCAAATACTATACACACAATTAAAAATCTTTTCTTTAGTCAATAGATTTAGCTGAATTAATTTTCAAATAAATGGCTTTCCTTTTAATTATTAATTTCCTATTGTTCCTATTGATCAGACAGTTGCTTTAAGATGAAATACTGTAAACACAAATCTTTCATGTAGTAAGCACATGGGTCATCAAATTTCTCGTAATGAAATGCATTTTGCTGAATCAAAGCAGAATTGTGGCATTACTTTTCTTCCTACTTCAGTTTTATTTCTTCTGTTTACACAGACTACTGCTCATCAACAAGTGAAACTCCAGTAACGTGGGCAGAAACAACAGGTATTGCTGCTATTCATTTGATTTTAAGTGACACTGATGGGATTAATGGATGTTAGAGAGATTAAAATGCTGTAACTTTATACACGGTTTCTTTATCTTTTTTTCATGAAAATACAACATTTTAAATATATTTTATTCTATTGTTTTCCATCTCTATATGAAGAACCATTTGGTGGCTATATGACAGATTGGATGGGTGAATTTTTCAGTCCCCGGTACCCTAATAACTACCCTGATTCCTCATATTGCACATGGACCATTCATAGCACAGGGAACACAACTGTGTCATTGATCTTCAACGATGTTGTGTATGACATTATTTGAATTTCCTTATTTTGGAACTGAAACTGTATACTGAAAATGTGTAACTTTTACATTTCTTTTTTCCAAGGAAACGTTACAACAGAATACTTATATGGTGGACAAACAAATTTATTTACATTAGTTTTCCCTGTCTTCTCTGCTTGCTAGTTTGGAAACATGCTGTGACTACATCAGAGTATATGATGGTCCTTCTACCCTCCACTCCTTACTGGGAGAAATACGGGACTACAGGAACCAGTCTTTCAAATCCAGCAACAATGATCTGACTGTACTTTTCTACAGTGATCACAGTGTAACAAATAGAGGATTTCATGCAAACTGGGTCTTTGTAGGTAAGCAATTGAAAGGAATGAATACAACTTGACTATAATATTATGAATTTCAACTTAGTTTGCTTTATCAAATTTCTAGTCATTTTGTAATTATTGTTTTAAATGTAGTATCAAAGTTAACTTCATTTGCCAATTGAATTTGATTTATTTTTTCCAATTTTTTTTTTCATAAAAATGCTAACAGAATTGTTTATAATCTGGAATCGTTAAATGAAGCCACGCCCAGAAACGGAAATGTTAAAGGGATAGTTCGCCCAAAAATGAAAATTCTGTCATCAATTACTCACCCTCATGTCTTTTAAAACCCATAAGACCTTCATTCATCTTAGGAACACAAATTAAGATATTTTTGATGAAATCTGAGCTTTCTGACACTGCAAAGACAGCAAAAAAACTGAAAAATGTTATGGCCCAGAAAGGTAGTTAGGACATAGTTAAAATAGTCAATGTGACATCAGTGGTTCAACCATAATGTTATAAAGTGACAAGAATACTTTTGTGTGCGGAAAGAAAACAATAATACTGACTTTATTCAACGATTTCTTCTCTTCCGGGTCAGTCTCCGCCGCCATTCACGAGAGTACCATGCCTGTGATCGTGCTGATGTAGAACACGCATACGCTGCGTCTTGTTTACAAGTAGAGGAATGCACACGCATGCGTTGTCATGGAGACTGACCCAGAACAGAATAAATCATCGAATAAAGTCATTATTTTTGTTTTCTTTGCACACAAAAAGTATTCTTGTAGCTTCATAACATTACGGTTGAACCACTGAAGTCACATGGATTCAACACTAGTTCAACAATACTTTAATTTTCTTTTTCAATGATAATTTGAATGATTAAACAGAGGCTCCCTCAGAAGATCCCTGCTACAGCTACACTCTACTGGACGATCCTTGGAGAGCCACTAACTATCAGAATGACTTAGTCTTAATGTGTGACCAGAATGTGAATTGGTTTGGCTGGTATCGTCTCTTCATTCATAGAGTGTCCAGATGCCAGACACATGTGTTGATATGAACAAATGTGGCACTGATGCCCCACTGTGGTTAAATGGAGGACACCCAAAAGTCGAGGATGGAGTGGTCACCCGAGATGTCTGTGGTCACTGGTCCAATAACTGCTGCAATTTCAAATCTACTCCCATTAGTGTGAAAGCCTGTCCAGGCAATTATTATGTCTATGTTTGTCAGACCAAGTGGCTGTTATTTGGCATACTGTGCAGGTAATCATATTTACATATTTATCATTGATTACATGTGTGCTTGATTCATCTACATTTGTGTGTCTCTTTATGAATAACTAGTCATTAAAACATTTCTTCCAGATGTGGGGAGCATCAACACCACATATACAACTGCTGCACCAGAGACCATCTCATCTGGTAATGGCCACACATAAGTGCTATAATACATGAATTTTCACATTTGCTGGCTACATACATACAGTCAACATGACATGCCTCAAATGTCTCAGCCTCTTGTCAAGGATACCTTTACCCATTGATCAACAACCACAGTATCTATTATGCCAATTTTGCTGATGTGCAGTAAGTGAGAGAACATGTGATTGATTTAATTGCTAGTGGAATAATGTTTGCCATCTATAAAGATACAAGCAATCTTTGATTAATGAAATCATTGTAATTATACCATATTTACCATATAAAATGTTATCTCATTTTATTTTAGTCTTTAATATACAGTATACATTGTGTACTGCTATAGAAACAGTGTTATTATTGAGGGTTTTTGTGTGCAGTACCACTAACGACCTGCAGGTGAAACCAGTTTTATGACTTGTTTAATTTAGGTTAAAATGTCTTAAAAGGTCTATTTTTGGTTCTTTCAGATCAGAGCGCTGCTGTAACTGTGACTACATCACAGTATATGATGGCTCTTCCACTGGCTTTCCACAGCTAGGAAGGGTCTGCTTCAATGCCACCACACACCAGGTGTTTCACTCTTCTTCACCATACTTGACTGTTGTCTTCAGGAGCGACTACTCTGGTGTCAGCCATGGTTTCAATGCCCTTTTCACAAGCTCTCTGACTGCAGATGAAGGTAATGCCTTGTGAAATAATACTAAAATAGAACAACTTTTAGATGCTAAACAACTGGAATTATTATAAAATATTTATAAATTTAAATAAATACTTTTAATGCACAAAAATACATTGAGGGGATGAAATTCTTTGCTCTGCAGGTCGTGTGGATTGTTCCTCAGACAACATGGTCATTGTCATTCAGACGTCTTACCTGAACTCACTCGGGTTGAGTGGAAATTACCTTTATGTGGATGACCATCTTTGCAGACCCAACATTAGCAGTACTGAGGCTCTGTTTAGCTTCCCACTTGACACATGTGGGACCGCCAAAGAGGTACAATCTACACGATCTACATGCTCAGTACTGATAAAAGGGGTGATGTCTCTTGTTTTCTTTTGCCAAAACTGAAAATTAGAATGTTCACCACACAACATCACCCACTCTCTGTCTCTCTTTTCCTTTAGATGATGAATGGTACCAACAATGTGCGGGCCTCTCAGTCTCAGTCGGGTGAAATCACTCGTCAGTCACAGTTCCTACTACGTGTGGGCTGCAGAATGGAGCCGGAGACCATGGTGCAGATACTCTACAAGGCCAGGGAGAACATCAATGCCAACATCACAGGAACGGGATGCTTCAATGCCAGCATAGCTTTCTTCACCTCCAACAGTTTCTACCAACAAATTTATGACTCTCCATATGAGGTGAACCTGAACCAGTTTCTTTATGTTCAGGTCAAGCTAAACAGGCTTGACAACAGTCTGGATCTGTCCTGGACACCTGTGTAGGGTCTCCAAATCACAGTGACTTCAAAGATTGCTCCTATGACCTTCTGCATAACGGATAAGACCTTTTCATTCTTAAATGTGACTCCCTCCACCATCATATCATATGTGACAGTGGAATCAGTTGAGATCTAAGACAGTATTTCAGTCAGAATTCTGTTGCTCCCAGTCTAAATATGTTCTTGTACTCATTTGAACTAATAGTGAAACCAACTCTGTCTGAGTTCGACTGTAGTTCAAACTTTATCTGTATTGTTTTTCTTTTTTATCTTCTGTAGATGTCCCATTGACAACACATATTATTCCTACACCAATGGTCAGCACAACTACGCTCAGTTCAGTTTCCGGGCTTTCAAGTTCCTCCGGACTCACGCCTCTGTGTACCTGCAGTGTAAGGTGATCATCTGCCCCGATAACGACTACAACTCTCGCTGCCGCCAAGGTTGCCTCTTACGTCACAAGAGATCCCTTGGCAGCACCTACCACACCAATACTGTGACGCTGGGGCCAATCAAACTCAAAGGTCAGAGGCTAATAGCAGGTATAATTTCTAATGAATTGTTATTAATATTGAGGCTTTTCTAATGACTGTCCACTGTCATTCCAGGCATCATATGAAGGAGTCTGAAACGTCTGAACTGAATGAAGTTATCATCTTCTTAATCATAACCTTAATTATTACTATTAATAAATCCTTATTAACCACCCAGCAAATTACTCTAAATACAAATTGTATTTTTGAAATTCAATAAAGCATTTCTAAAAAGCTGTCCTGGTCACTGGTGTCTCCAATGGTTTATATTCACTTGTATTCTATTCAATGCACACGGCCTCTCTGAAATGAATCAACATAATGCAAGGTACAAAAGAAATAAACAATACATATAAATCAAATAATTTTCAAAACTGTTTATGGAGTTTTTGTCTACTGAACTTTTTAAACTGTTTTGTCAGCTAAACAATTGTCATGTTGTTAAAAGAGAAAAAAACGCAAGACGTGAACAAGTTATCAGCCTGGATCAGCGACAGTGCCGCATGTGTTATTAGGGGCCGAGCACCGATGGTGTCAGATTGCACTCAGGCAATCTGCCCCAAACTTCACACGTTTGATAGGTGTTCTGTCCTGAAAAAAAAGAACCCAAATTCAGTTATACTCATAGCGCCACCTGCTGGAAACAGGAAGTGACATGCTTAACACTGTTATGGACTCCTAGGAACATATTAAAAAGCGTCAGCAAGTGTTAAATAGGCTGGCAACATGCTAGAAACATACTAAAACATGCTAGCAACACTTAGCTACGTGCTAAAGCATGCTATTAATGTAGTGAAAGTTACTGTAACTCAGGCATGCAGTGTCCAATCTGCCTCAAACTTCACATGTTTGATTAGAGTCCTGGCCTGAAGACATCTACATGCTCATATTCGGTTACAGTTATAGCACCACCTACTGGCAACAGGAAGTGACATGTGTAATACTGTGATGCACTATTAGTAACACAGTAAAATATGCCATTGTGTGCTAAACAAGCTAGAAATATGCTCAGACATGCTAGCAACACTTACTAAGTGCTAAAGCATGCTATTACCATGAAAGAGGAAGTTGTTGTAACTCATGCATACAATGCCCAATCTGCACCAAACTTCACACGTTTTATAAGAGTCCTGGCCTGAACACATCTAAAAGCCAATATTCAGTTATAATTATAGCGCCACCTGCTGGCAACAGGAAATTACTGGTTTCACAGTAACTTAAACATGCAATGTCCGATCTGCCCTAAACTTCACATGTTTGATAAGAGTCCTGGCCTTAACACATCTTAAGGCCAATATTCAGTTATAATCATAGCGCCACCTGCTGGCAACAGGAAATTACTTTGTTTACTCTAACTCAAACATACCATGTTCAATCTGCACCAGACTTCACATGTTTGATAAAAGTCCTGGCCTGAAGACATCTACATGCCAACATTCAGTTATAATCAAAGCGCCACCAGCTGGCAGCAGGAAGTTTGGCACATATAAAGGACTTTGAAATATTCCTCCTATATTTACAATTTTAAATGCATATTGCCCACTGTTTGCTGTTTTCCTAAAGCCACCGAGTGGCAGTGAGCCCGGGTGCGAGGGCCCTTTCATTGCTGCTTGCAGCTTTAATTGGATTTTGTTTTGTGTTTTCCCCTCAACAAAACATTTCTATGTCTGTCTTAGGAAACGGTTTATACAGTTCATTCACTTAAAAATATTTAAAATGCTCAATCAAAAAACTTCTCTCATTTTAATTTTTCCTATGTTCTACTTTTTACACTCGCACACGATTTCAATTTATACATTTTTACTTTCATTGAAGAATGTTTTGTGCTAGATATCTGGAGTTTTAATTAAGCAGAACTTTTACTCAGTATCCATACTTTCACTTAAGTATAATTTTTGAGTACTTTTACACCCCTGTGAATGACTTCAGGCCTATCAGATGTCATTGGCTGTGCGCAGTGAAAAGATGGATTGGCTATGGCCCTGATGCTGTTGTTTTTCATGAATTTGAGAATTTGCTGCCCGTGAAAAAAATTCTTACTTTGAAAGATTTTAACAGTTAAAACCATACAGAGAATTAGAGGAGGACATCCTTATGATAAATCAATATCCTGGAGTCTGAAACTACATAATTGTGGAAACGACACAGCTGGATGCAGTATGTATTTTATATCTGTTGACACAAAGTTTGTGATAGTGGTGTGGTCAGAGATTGCAGTATAGATAATTATCATGACACTATGTTTACATTTTATGTAGTTCAAACTATACTGTGGCAGTTCCACATCGCTTCAAAACACATTTGTTTCATTCAGGTAACTGAAACTGGTGCTACTTCCATGTCTCTTGTGTCACACCACAGACTTGCTCTCTTTTGTTTCATATATTCATAATTTCATATTTTTGTAAAACTGTAAATAACTGTACATATTTTTGTAAAACTTTTGTTATGTAATGGTGATAACTTTGCCTAAGAGTATGTGTTTGATTTAGTTTAATAAACATGATCACTCCACAATCACAAACTTTGTGTAAACAGACATATTCATAAATCAATACAGAGCCAAGAGTAATAATAAAAGTTGCATGATATCCAGCTGTGTCTTTTCCACGATTATGCTGCTCTATTGATATTTTTTCATCAGAGGCTCCAGGATATTGATGTGTTATAAATAAATCCTCCTTAGGCTGGTTTTGACTATATAAGTGGTAGTTGAATAATTGAAGGCAAACTTGATCAGACGAGAGAAAGATGGAAGCTCTGACTCTCCTTCTTTGTCTGCTTCTAACTGCTAAAACCTCTCTAGGTAAGAATATAATTAACCGGCAAAGGAGAAAATATATATCTGTCTGCCTGCCTGTCTGTCTGTCTATCTAATCTTAATGTCAGTTGTGATTCTCTGCATTTACGTTGTTGTGATGATCATTCTCTATTTTCCATCTCTATCTGAAGCATCATGTGGTGGCACTATGACAGATTGGATGGGTGAATTTTTCAGTCCTCAGTATCCTAAAAACTACCCTGATAACTCACTGTGCACATGGACCATTCGTAACACAGGGGCGACGACTGTGTTATTGACCTTCACTGATGTTTTGTAGGAAACATGTATTACCTCTATTGTTTTTGTCTCTAAATCTTTTGCAAAGCAATTTAATTATGTAATGTAATTGTATTAATTTGAAAAAAAGATGAAACTTTTGTGCAAACACATAATGTATGTTTTTAAATATTCTGCGTCAAAACATAAATTTGTTTCTCTCTCTTTCTCTCTCTTCTCTTTTTGTTAGTATGGAAACATGCTGTGATTACATCAGAGTATATGATGGTCCTTCTACCCTCTACCCCTTACTGGGAGAAATACGGGAGTACGAGAACAAACACTACAACTCCAGCAACAATGATCTGACTGTGCTTTTCTACAGTGATGGGAGTGTATCAAGAAGAGGATTTCATGCAAACTGGGTCTTTGTAGGTAAGCAATTAAATGAAATGAATAGAATATTTTTTTTTTAAACAATTCCGGATTGAATGTATGATTCCGGCAATGTTTTTTGCACATGAATTCTGTGACCAGTTCAGTTCATTCCCTTAGTGTTCTTTTTTTCAGTTCTTTTTTTAGGGAATCAAAGACACAAGGCTCAACCAGTGT
>NW_015505197.1:1662706-1663348 GCF_001515645.1 Sinocyclocheilus grahami | reverse complement strand
GAATTGCATTTCTCTTTTCCTAATATTTCCTCTTTTGAAATACTAAACAATCTTTAATATAACCATTGAGAAAGCGGAATTCTTAAGAGCAACTGGAACCAGGGGTGGAGTTTATTGTGATTCCCATTAATACTGGCTAAAATCTATCTCTCTGTTTGTTAGATTCCAATTCATGCAGAAATAACTGTGGATACTCACTTGGCACTTGTTCGTGTGACGACTCCTGTCAGGACAACAGAAACTGTTGCTATGACTACAACCGTGAGTTCCTCTTGATCAGACATTTCAAGATCAATCATTATACACAAATCTCCCTCGTTCTGAGCATGTCTGTAATTTCCAGAATGTAATTAAAATAATTTTCTGATGTTCATATATGTTACTTTAAATTTACAATATAAGATGTATATAAAAATGCTCTTCCCTTTATACAGGCTACTGCTCACAGACGACGACTGGGCCAACTACAACAGGTTCACTTGCATCTTATCTGTCTGTTAGATTCAAAACTCTCCCTGGTTTCCTGGGTGTTTTTGTAGCCATGTATGCATAAATGGCTTCATGGATAATATGTGTTTTTCTCTCTTCTAGATTTCCCCTCCTGCATGTATAACTGTGGATACAACCTCGGCAGCTGCTCAT
>NW_015505197.1:1643064-1662649 GCF_001515645.1 Sinocyclocheilus grahami | reverse complement strand
AAATAGATTTTGCTGAATCAATGGAGAATTGTAGCGTTACTTTTCCTCAGTTTTATTTTTTCTTGTTTCAGGCTACTGCTCAACAACAACAACAACAGCAACTACTTACTGGCCAGATACAACAGGTGCTGCGACCAATGAGTTGAATTTAAGTGACAGTAAAGAGATTAAACAAAATTGTAAAGGCAATAATTAGTCAAGCATTGCTCTTCTAACTAAATGTGTACACTAATCAATGAAGTGACCCAATAATGTGTACATTAAACATACACAGATGACATCATGAGTAAAATCTGCTCCTCTCTGCTAGCTCCCTCCTGCATGTATAACTGTGGATACCACCTTGGCACCTGCTCATGCACCTATGATTGTCAGTACTATGGCAACTGTTGCCCGGACTACGACAGTGAGTTCCTTTTGATCAGACATTTTAAGATCAAATACTCTCTAATCTCACTAGTATTGAGTATATGGTTATGCATTGTATTTCCATAAATTAAGTTTTCAGATTTTCTAAATTTTTCATGTAGTTTTAACTTTCCACTTTATACAGGCTACTGCCCAATGACAACCACTTGGCCAACTACAACAGGTGCAAACTTGTTTATTTGTCTAGTGTAGAGTACTGTAGTGTCCTGCATGTAAAAGGAGGCTGATTATGGAAGGCTGACGCGGCCAAAGGTCTTTAAACAGAGTGAAATTTGACCATGTCAACATGCAGTGTTTGTCCGTGTTAATGTGACAACACACACAACAGCCAATGAAATTGCTGTATTTGAGAATGTATTTGCATATGTGATGTGATGGTACATTGGTACACACATATACAAACATAAGATGTGATGTCTATTCATGAAGAATGTCATAATTGTACACTGGTATGCATGTATGCAAACATCAGCCGTTATATTTGTTCATGAGGGATAATTTTTAGCTTTAGACTTTTAGCACCATCCACCTTCCATAGCTGATCTCCCTGTAGTCATGCATCACATACATACATGCATGTATTAATGGCTTCACAGGTAATGTCTCTCTCTAAAAGCTCCCTCCTGCAGGTATTCCTGTGGATATGACCTTGTCTTGTGCTCATGCTCCTACCAGTGTCAGTACTATGGCAACTGTTGCCCTGACTATGAAAGTGAGTTCCTCTTGATCAGACAGACACTTTAAAATCAAATACACAGATTTTCCTGTGGTCAGCACATGGGCCATGAAATGGATTTTGCTGAATGAAAGCATAATTGTGGGATTACTTTTCTTCCCATTTCAATTGTGTCTTTTCTCTTCATGCAGGTTTCTGTATAGCAACAATTCACCCACCAGATGATCCAACAGGTGCTGCTGCCATTCAGTTCAACTTAAGTGACACTAATGACATTAGATGGATTTGGTTGAATGCACATCTTTTGTAACTAAATGTACTTTAACTAATGAAGTGACCCAATAATGTGTACATCACACATATTTTGATGACAGGTCAAATCTGTCCCTCTTTCTATTAGCACCTTCTTGCATGTATAACTGTGGGTACCACCTTGCCTATTGTTCATGCTCCAGAGCCTGTCAGTACTTTGGTGACTGTTGCCATGACTATGAGCGTGAGTTCCTTCTGATCAGATACACAAATATTTCCTAAGTCATTGTGTTGAAATTGAAATTGAAATTGATTTTGCTGAATTGGAGAAGACTTGTTATGTTTCTTCCCCTTCATTTTTATCCCTTTTGTTTAAACAGGCATCTGCTTGAGAACAACAACACCAACAACAACAACGTCAACTCAAATGGCAGATACAGCAGGTGCTGCTGTCAAAATTTAAGTTATGAATTTAAGTGACCCAGATGACTTTAAAAAGCAACTATTTCAGCTTTGCTCTTCTATCAAAATGTATATACTAAGAGATTCAATAATGTGTACATCACACACAATAAGTATGGTTTACTGATGGTTCCTCTCATTATAATGACAATAAATTATCATCTGATTGTGCAACAATTTACAAGTGCAGTACCTTCTCAAACCTATATTTATACATTCTACAATAGATGCATACTCTTGCGAGAATAACTGTGGCCAAAGTCTTCCTCTCTGTAGTTGTGATGATGACTGTCAGTACTATGGCAGCTGTTGCCCTGACTACGACAGTGAGTTCCTCTTGATCAGACTGACACTTTAAAATCAAATACTATCTGATAATAAACTTAGATTTTGTTGAATCCTACTTCCATTTGATCTCTTCTCTTTACACAGGTTACTGTTCAACAACAACTACTACTACTTACTGGCAAGAAACAACAGGTATTGCTGCCAGTCATTTGATTTTAAGTGACACTTATGGGATTAATAGCATGAAATGGATCAGAACCATTTCTGTAAAGGCAGTAGTGAGACCTGTTTGGCTTTTTTAGCTAAGCATACACACCAGTATTTTATATATATAAACACCTGTTGATGACATTGAGTAAAATCTGTTCCTCTCTCTACTATAGCAGGTCCCTCCTGCAAGTATAACTGTGGATACAATTTCAGCAGCTGCTCATGCAACTACGACTGTCAGTACTATGGCAACTGTTGCTATGACTTTCACTGTAAGTTCCTCAAAAACAGGTGAAACAGCCCTTATTCACAGCTTATATCATAAATTGTATTAGACTATGTATAATATGCATAGATACACAAATGAAGTTTTGCAGAATGTTCACACTGCTATTTTCCATAAAGCATATACTGTGACCAGGCGCTTCATTTTTGTGTGAATTATTATTATTAGAAAACTGAAACATGATCCTTCTGGTTCATATTCATTCAGTTTTATCTCCATTTTATTCAGGGTATTGCCCATCGTACCCAACAACAGGTACTGCTATACCTTGTGTGTGTGCGTGTGTGTGTGTGTGATTTTTGTAATGCCTGAGGATAAATTCATAAAACTTATGTATCTGATTCTGATGACACTTGTTTGTAACTATAAAATTTCTTTCTTTGTGATCTCCAGTTTCTCACCCTCAATGTGGAGGACACCTGTATGTTTCTGGACTGTTTTCTAGTCCAAACTACCCAAACTATTACCCTGACAATGTCTACTGTGTGTGGTATCTCTCTGCTCAGCAAGGACAGAGGATCTTCCTGACATTTGCTGATGTGCAGTAAGTGAGACATCAGCTGTGATTCAACTATGGCAAAACCAGTGGAAAAATGTTTGCTATCCATAAAATGACAAGCAATATTTGATTGATGAAAAAAAATTTCAGCTTTTAATATATTATTATGAAAATTAACAAAAAAGGTGTACTGTTAAGAGAAATGTTATTGAGTTTTTTTGTGCAGTACCACTAATGATCTGTAGGTGGAACCAATTATATGGTTGGATTAATTTAGGTTAAAATGTCTTAAAAGGTCTATTTTTGGTTCTTTCAGATTGGAGCGCTGCTGTAACTGTGATTACATCACAGTATATGATGGCTCTTCCACTGGTTTTCCACAGCTAGGAAGGGTCTGCTTCAATGACACCACACACCAGGTGTTTCACTCTTCTTCACCATACTTGACTGTTGTCTTCAGGAGCGACTACTCTGGTGTCAGCCATGGTTTCAAGGCCCTTTTCACAAGCTCTCTGACTGCAGATAAAGGTAATGCCTTGTGAAATAAAGTTTCAATATTTTCTTGAAATAACTATACTGAACAGTTGTTGTAAAAGTTATTTGATCCCTTCTGTGGCCATACTTGGGTTTTCATTTTCGCCTAATAAAATTAAATGTACTTTAAAAACAGGTAGCCTATAACCAATTGCCTTTGTCTACCCTGTATTTCGTCACATACTTTAATGCACAAAATTACATTGAGGGAATGAAACTC
Source organism: Sinocyclocheilus grahami (assembly GCF_001515645.1). Lineage (NCBI taxonomy): Eukaryota > Metazoa > Chordata > Actinopteri > Cypriniformes > Cyprinidae > Sinocyclocheilus > Sinocyclocheilus grahami. The sequence continues at coordinate 1,658,793 of NW_015505197.1, read as the reverse complement.
TTGTATTGCAGGTCGTGTGGATTGTTCCTCAGACAACATGGTCATTGTTATTCAGAGGTCTTACCTGAACTCACTTGGGTTGAGTGCAAATGACCTTTATGTGGATGACCATTTTTGCAGACCCACTATTAGCAGTACTGAAGTTGTGTTCAACTTCCCTCTTGATACATGTGGAACCGCCAAAGAAGTATGATCTACATCTGTACCAGATCCAGTCAAGTGTTAATACTGAAAATTACTCTTAATAGCTTCTTGTCAGCTTTTAATGCTTGATATTACTGTGTCAGACACCCCAAATGTTTACATCACTGAGATACATGTTTACCACACAATATAACCCACTCTCTGTCTCTCTTTTCCTTTAGATGATGAATGGTTATGTGTCCTACACCAACAATGTGCGGGCCTCTCAGTCTCAGTCGGGTGAAATCACTCGTCAGTCACAGTTCCTACTACGTGTGGGCTGCAGAATGGAGCCGGAGACCATGGTGCAGATACTCTACAAGGCCAGGGAGAACATCAATGCCAACATCACAGGAACGGGACGCTTTAATGCCAGCATAGCTTTCTTCACCTCCAGCAGTTTCTACCAGCAAATTTATGACTCTCCATATGAAGTGAACCTGAACCAGCTCCTGTATGTTCAGGTCAAGCTAAACAGGCTTGACAACAGTCTGGATCTGTTCCTGGACACCTGTGTAGCGTCTCCAAATCCCAATGACTTCAAAGATCGCTCCTATGATTTTCTGCATAACGGGTAAGACCTTTTCATTCTTAAATGTGACTCCCTCCACCATCATATCATATGTGACAGTGGAATCAGTTGAGATCTAAGACAGTATTTCAGTCAGAATTCTGTTGCTCCCAGTCTAAATATGTTCTTGCACTCATTTGAACTAATAGTGAAACCAACTTAGTGTCTGAGTTTGACTGTAGTTCAAACTGTATTCAAATTGTATTTATCTTCTTTTGTCTTTTGTAGATGTCCCATTGACAACACATATTATTCCTACACCAACGGTCAGCATTACTACGCTCAGTTCCATTTCCGGGCTTTCAAGTTCCTCCGGACTCACGCCTCTGTGTACCTGCAGTGTAAGGTGATCATCTGCCCAGATAACGACTACAACTCTCGCTGCCGCCAAGGTTGCCTCTTACGTCGCAAGAGATCCCTTGGCAGCACCTACCACACCAATACTGTGACGCTGGGGCCAATCAAACTCAAAGGTCAGAGGTCTTTCTGAGTCCCACAGTTAAAGCAATGATTTACTCACCTACATGTTGTTCCAAACTTATATACTTTTACTTTCTCTGTGGAGCACAAAAAGGAGGATTTTGAAGATTCTGGTAAACAACATGAGTAAATACATTTAGCTATCAATTTAACTTTATCTTAAAACTTCTTATTAAAAATAATATTTTAATAAAGCAGTAAGGTACTAGAGGCTGTGTTATATTGCTTTGTGTTGTGCATCACAAAGCCTTAACAACGCCCTACAGATCTTATGTGTCAGAGAAACAAGTGCAGCCATCTTTAGAATATTGTCTTTGAACTTCCAATTTTTTGCGGTAGTTCTATGGCATCACTGTTGAAGAGTATTAGCTGGCTAAGTGGAATTACTTATTTTAAAGTTAAGGAAAGTTATCATGCGCATTGTCATATTAGAAGTGGATGTCATAATTTTATAATAATGTCATAATAATTGACTAGGAAGATTTTAAAACGAGAGGTTCATTGATAAATTCGTATGACCTTAATCTCATGCTGTGGAAATACAAAAGGAAGACAGAAGACAACGAGAGCAGCTCTTGAAACCAACACGGAAGTGAAGTCAACTGCAATTCATCGACTGGCCGCTAGAGACAGGCTCCAAAAGGAAGGTCACAATAAAGCACCAAGCGGCAACCTTCCGGTCTCTCTCTTGAAACCAACACGGAAGTGAAGTCAACTGCAATTCATCGACTGGCCGCTAGAGACAGGCTCCAAAAGGGAGTCAATCCCATAGACCCCCCATGTAAAAATGCTCAACTTTACAGCAGAAAAAAAATGTTTACAGCTTGGTACAAAAAGTGTTTTTGGTCTATATATCTAATTATTCCCTTCATGACAACTGTGAGGGGGGTGAATTTTTTTATAACTCATCCGTTTAAATTATATCAAGCCTTACATTTCTGCATAATTAAGGGCGTGGCCACTTGAGTGATAGGTGGATTGCCGCTGCTGTCACTACCATCGAGCTAGGCTAGCGTGGTTTCAGCAACCAGCTCCACTCACGTCCCGTCTCTTTGCCTATTTTCGATTATCCAGAAGTGATGCACTGCCAAGATGGCAACAGCCGGCTCCGCCCACTTTAGGCTTAAAAAATGCTCTTTAGAAACCTACGGGTGACATCACGGACACTTCGTCCATGTTTTTTTACAGTCTATGTACAGCACCCGTCAAGTACCTTATTGCTTTTATAATACAGTTACCACACAATACATATACTAAAGCCAAAAATAAAAGTATTATTTGTTACTTTTTAAAATAAAATCATAGGGTGCATCTCAATCAGCTCCCTAGTTCAGTAGTCAGGGCACTGATCAGGGAGTCAGCCATTTTAAGGGTGGACTGGAACGTTCGCTCCCTTAAAAATCCCACAATACACTGCAAAAACCAGGGAGCATCGGTGCTCACTATGCTCCCTTAACGGAAATTACGTAACATTTCTGAAGTGCGAAACATAAACCACACGAGCCAACTCGATAAATATAATGATATGCGACAGAAGATTTGAAAAGACAAACAAAATGACAATGTGTCATCTTACTCTGAGAACTAGGCCCACTGGAGGGAAATGTAATCGTAATCAGCGACAGGTATGTTGTCCGTTGACATTGCACATAGTCATGTCCAGTGTTGGGGGTAATGCATTACAAGTAACGCGAGTTACGTAATCAGATTACTTTTTTCAAGTAACTAGTAAAGTAACGCACTACTTTTTAATTTACAAGAGAATATCTGAGTTACTTTTTCAAATAAGTAATGCAAAAATGTATTGATTGACAGCTCTCCTGTCCCTATGTTGAGAGAAATCAGAAGATATTACTGTAGTTCTAAAATAAATATGAATATGCATTAATTCATCTCACTCACAAAAAAAAAACAGATTCAGTTTCCCTCAAAATGAATAAAAATAATGCAACTCAGAATATGACGCAAACCTGCAATAATTCAATGTTAAACAACACAAATATCTTTTATGTATTTAAGCCCATTCTATTAACCAATGTCTTTGCTTCTGACATTCGATGATCCAGTTCAACCATACTAACAAGCAAAAATTACTCTAGACAAACATTTGTGTGTCTTTTTTTATTGCTGAAGTGTGTTGAAATGTCTTCTTCTGCATTCTACTGTACAGATGTAAATGTACTTTCCCTTCAGCCTGAGGCTTATTCATTTCACTTTTGGTGTGAAAAGGCTTTTATATTTGCCAAAAACAGAACTTTTTTATTTTAAAAACAAACAAGCAAGCCCTGTCCAGATTTAAAAAGTAGCGCAAAAGTAACGTAACGTATTACTTTCAATAAAAAGTAACTAAGTAACGTAATTAGTTACTTTTTTATGGAGTAACGCAATATTGTAACGCATTACTTTTAAAAGTAACTTTCCCCAACACTGGTCATGTCACCGGAAATTGAGTAATTACTGTCCCAATGTGCAGTGATCCAGGGAACTTACCAGTGACCGAATTTGTGTACATGATATACTCCCTGCATTCCATTCGGAAGGGCTCATCCCTATGCCGTAATCCCTTCAAAGGGTTTACCATCCGGAGTGAGAGCTTCGAAGGGATGAAGGGTGTATAGGGGTCAAAAAAAATCTTTTTTTGGAACGTACTTCTGCGTTACTTTAACGAGACAAGCAAGGAAGCGCATTCGTCGCACATTTTGTATGCTGGTTGACCCCCAATCGTCTTATATGTTAAATATAATCTATATTTGTGTATGTGATGTAATATGTATTTGTAATGTATATTGTGTCTGTGTATTTGAAACATTTGAATGGACTGATAAAGGTATAAAGTATTTTTGTTGAAGTACAATGTCGTTTTGACCATAATAATGTACCAAATCTAACTCGTATAAATATTACAGTATAGAAAAATACTATACATACATATATCGGTCGAACTCTGTGACGCCAAACAACTTCCCTGTGCAAAGGATCATGGGGGCCTGAAGTGCCATCAGTTGTACCCTTTGAAATCCTTCATTCCGAAGGGCCCATTGAAGTAGACAGTTTTGAGCACTTCGGTTTGGAACGACCCTTCAATATGGCGGCCATGATTATTTTCATTCCGAAGTGCCCTTCGGAGGGCGATATATCCCGTTTAGAATGCACCGACTGATTCACGACCTCGGGAGCTAGGGAGCTGATTGAGATGCACCCATTAAGTAAATTGCATCCCTCCGCCAGAAAAATAGTTCCTGACAGCGCGAGTTCGGCTGTAAAAAGCTCCAATAAACAGTATAACTGAAATACAGTACCATACCTGAAAAAGAAAACGTTTAAATAATAATCAATGTGCACTTCGGAAACTATCAGCTTCCACACACGTACACGTTCCCCATCCTGCATGAGGGGGAAGGGCGTGGTCTCAAAATGAATGAATGACGCAAACATAAGGTCAGCAGGGGTCATGCATACTTTTAAATACATTAATTTTATTTTATATTTAATTTATTTTGGTAAAATACATAATACATAAGTTGTTTTGACAGAATGGATTGTTTATTTTGCTAAGAGTGGTTGCTAAGGGTGTTGAGCAGTGATACACCAATGTGTTCATCGAGGCGGTCATAGCCATAGATATGTATACCTATACATTTCTATGGTCATAGCCGTGTTCTCGTAAATAAAATGTTATTAAATGCATGGGCTGGTACATATTGGTATAATGTACAGTGCCATCTGGTCAAGTTTGAATTATTAGTATTCTACATATAACTATGACTCTCTTTGTCCCTGCTGTGCAGGAGCCTAGGACAGTGACATGCTTTCACAGACAGCATAAGAAGATGAAGGCAGCAGATTGATTTGATCATCAACTTATTTATTTCTTTATCATTAATCAGATCACATTATCTTTCCTAATGGTGTATTTTTCATCAATTCATTAAAGCAATCCTTCTTCAAATGCACTTCTTTGTTGATGCACATTGATTACAGTGAAATACAGTATATATTTTTATTTTGCTTTTATTGAACCAAGCAAGTCGCTTATAAAGTGTAAACTTCTGCCTTTCAAGAGAATGTTGTGTTATATGTTAATAAATCAACACAAAACATTCTGCATTAGAAAACAATTTGATGAAATGTCAAACGTCTGCCTTTCAAGAGAATGTTGTGTTAATATGTTACTATAAATCAACACAAAACATTCTGCATTAGAAAACAATTTGATGAAATGTATTATTTTGTGTATAATAAAAGTGGTTGCCTTATACCTTATAGGTGTAACCTATAGATAACCTTTTCGGTTGAGAATTAACTGACAGGACAAACATAACATTTCAGTACACATCGCATGAGTCAGGTTTATTGACATTCAACATCAAATCCACCAAAACATGTTATACAATACTTATCTGATAATTTAGTTCATTATGCAGACAGGCATATGAAATGTTTAAAAAGTAGCACCACAGACGCTTCCAAAAATATTACAAATAACATCTACAACATGGCACTGGTAGTAACGATGAGGAAGAGAAAATGAAAGAGAGAGAACAGTGTGCTCACACTGCCCAAAACAATCATCAAAACCAGTGTATACAGTCATCTGCGATGGTGCTAAGTAAAGAGAAGACCTCAGGCTACTACAGTAAATTTGGACAAAAATCCTACAGGGCACTATTTCTCACTGCTAAACAGTCAACTTACCTGTGCTATAAATTTTCATCTTCAATCACAATCTTGTTGACTTAAGTTAGGTTTAAATAATGCAGCTCTCTCGAGAAACAAGGAATCATTTGTGATCATTTTAAATTAGAAACAAAATAAATAATAAAATGTGGCAATGTCATTATACTACATTTAAATCCAAAGTGTAAGAATAGCCATTACATTTACTGCCACTCACGTCACTGAATTTGAAATGTGAAAAATAAAAATAATAAAAAAATTTAAGTGTCAACTTTCAGAAAATAACTGTAGGCACTGATTACTGAACTCTGGCACTTATACAAAAGAGTTGAGGCAAAATCTGAACATTTGATGAAATTCTCAAGAAACAAGGAATCATTTGTGATCATTTTAAATTAGAAACAAAATAAATAATAAAATGTGGCAATGTCATTATACTACATTTAAATCCAAAGTGTAAGAATAGCCATTACATTTACTGCCACTCACGTCACTGAATTTGAAATGTGAAAAATAAAAATAATACAAAATTTTAAGTGTCAACTTTCAGAAAATAACTGTAGGCACTGATTACTGAACTCTGGCACTTATACAAAAGAGTTGAGGCAAAATCTGAACATTTGATGAAATTCTCAAGATCTCGAACTGGAATAATCTGGGATGATAGTTTTTGATGTGAGGACACCAATAGCATCAACATTTCTAACCTTTTCAAAGACCAAAAAATTTACACTCTGAATGTGGATTACTGACTTCAGGCAAAGTCCCTTTAGGGCAAGTAATTTCACTCTGCGGCCATCTTTGAAACGCCTCTCGGGCATGCACGTGCAGCTCCTATCTCTTTGAATGGGGAAACTTCAAATTCTCCAAAACTGTCCGCTAAGTTTACGATTAAATTTCATATTTGAAATCACCAATGAAATCTGACAACAACCGTCTCATAAATGTTGTTTCTTATGCTCAAATAGCGTTAAAAAAAAGCTTCTTTTTCAGGCTAGGTGAGCCAATGTGCATGCGCAGTCCTAAGCGCACGTCTCAGAACGCTGACTGTTTCTATAGCAGCTGCAGGGATGCGACGACTTTACCGATTAGCGATTGGCTCTTTTACTCAGAGGGCGGAGCTTCCTTTAATAAAGCGGCCATATTGAGCGTTGCATTTTTTCCCCATTCAAAACTATACGAGTGACACGTCTTGGGTATTCTATAGTCTTTGCTTCAGCATAACATACTGATAACAGTTCAAATACAATAACCACAAAGCAGGGATTTTGTCTTTGGAATGTTCCAGATACTAGAATTGTATTATTATGTAAAACAGGTCAAAGAAGAGGACATCAATACCCATGTGTCCTTATTTGTGCTGGCCTCTCGCAAAGTGACAGGCAAAATCATAACTGTTTCTGCACCTGTGTCCGCATATGTTACACTGGAAAGGGTTCTCGTAACCATGGCAACCCATGTCTTCAAATTCTCCAAAACTGTCCGCTAAGTTTACGAGTAAATTTCATATTTGAAATCACCAATGAAATCTGACAACAACCGTCTCATAAATGTTGTTTCTTATGCTCAAATAGCGTTAAAAAAAGCTTATTTTTCAGGCTAGGTGAGCCAATGTGCATGCGCAGTCCTAAGCGCACGTCTCAGAACGCTGACTGTTTCTATAGCAGCTGCAGGGATGCGACGACTTTACCGATTAGCGATTGGCTCTTTTACTCAGAAGGCGGAGCTTCCTTTAATAAAGTGGCCATATTGAGCGTTGCCTTTTTTCCCCATTCAAAACTATACGAGTGACACGTCTTGGGTATTCTATAGTCTTTGCTTCAGCATAACATACTGATAACAGTTCAAATACAATAACCACAAAGCAGGGATTTTGTCTTTGGAATGTTCCAGATACTAGAATTGTATTATTATGTAAAACAGGTCAAAGAAGAGGACATCAATACCCATGTGTCCTTATTTGTGCTGGCCTCTCGCAAAGTGACAGGCAAAATCATAACTGTTTCTGCACCTGTGTCCGCATATGTTACACTGGAAAGGGTTCTCGTAACCATGGCAACCCATGTGGATGGTGTAGAGGATGTTGTCAGGGAAATATATGTGACAGTGGAGGCAGTGGTGGAGCATCTGGGGGTCCTGTACCGGGGTGGGCGTCCCTGGCTGGCTGTTGGTACCACTGGGAGTGCTGGTTCTCTCACTGCAGGGTCCAACTCCTGGGCTATAGCCGCTGTGCGCAGCCGGTCTGGGCTCGGGGGTGATGGGAGAAGAAGCTTGAGCCGCGCTGACAGAAACTGCAGCAGGTGCCGTCACAGGCTGTTGGATGAGGAATGTGGGTTTTTCGTCTGGTAGAGATTCTGCTCCGGGAGACACTGGTGCACCTTGGGCTTCTGGTGGAATGCTGGCAAGCTGACCGGCCAAAGTTGAAAGCTGGTTCAGTGGGTTGTCCAATGCCATGTCTTGCTCCTCTCTGGAGCCACTTCCAATTACTCCACTACCTTGTGCATCCTTTCCTAGACCATTATAGGCCTCCTGATGGAGGTGAGCGTGAGGAGGGAGATCATGAGAGAAGTCACCCAAGTGGTGCTGCTCTGAGCTGGGCTTTTGCAACACCATGGATGGCGGGCTGAGGTTGATGAGCAGCCGGCGGCCATAACCAAGTGAGTTTCCTCTCTTCTGCAAAACACTGAGCATCTTTCGGTGAGAGAGAGCGGAGCGTGCGCCCTTCATGGGGAGGAGTTTGTGTCTTCGACGCCGGTGATGAGAAAGGTTACTGCGATCGCTGCAGCGGAAGGAGCAGAGCTCACACTTGTAAGGCTTCTCACCTGTGTGAGAACGCATGTGTGCCTCCAGGTGGCGTTCGTACGCTGAGGCAAAAGGACACAGGTGACATCTATGGGGTTTTTCACCTGGAGGAGAAAGAGAACAACTTATGATCTTGGTAAGCTGAAGAAAAGAACAAAGAGTATAAATACAATTTAAGATCAGTTTTCAGTCTTACCTGTGTGGATGCGAATGTGTTCAATCAGCCGTGCAGTGCCTCTGGTGGCGTAGTTGCAATAGCGGCACTTGAGTTTACCATCATATGTTCTCTCAAAGCCATCCACCACCATCCCTGAACTATCTTCTAAGGACATGTCCACTGCTGGGTGCTCCAGGCCATTCTGACCAAGTTCTGTAAGGTAAAATAAATAAATAAACAAACAGAAAATAACTAATATTAAGATATGGTACACCTCAAGATATGGCATTGTTCTACTAGTTTTGAATTCAGCACACTTAAATCAGCAGGCACGTTTCATTAATATGGTACACTTTTTTTAACAATAGAGGTATAAATCCCATGTTGTGAAAACTAATATATGTTAAACTATTATGTAATAAATAATAAGAAGTTATTATCCAATAAAAATTATTTAACATATATTAAATATATTATTTAACATTTAGATTTGGTCTCAAACTACCCAGCACCTACTGACTGTCAGCTTTTTAGAATTTAGAAATTTAGAAGAAAAAAAAAAACTGCAAACCTGTTACCCATTCTGGCCGTTTTCATTTGATTTTCGTTTTGATTTTGAGCAAATAGGAAAAAATCTGATATGGAGAGATTTATAAAGCCTGCATACATTTATAAAAACTTGCTTTACTACTAAATCATAAAAAGCATAAAAGCATCCAGACACATTTTGTACATTTTTAGACAAGTCTAAAACAACACGTAGGAAGTGTTCTCTAAGCAATACCTCCTTGGAGATCATCACTGTCTTTCACTCCGATGACAGAGCCAGATATCATGTTGACATGTTGGGTCTGCTGACTCAGGTACTCCTGAAAGTCCTTCACAAAATCCAGTGGTTCTGGCTTCTCCTCGCCCATTGAAAGATCTACACCGTCGTCCTCTGCTGTCTTAAACGTGACCAAACAGGCTGTAAATAAGATACAAACAGAATATCATATAAAAGCAACTGAAAGACAACTTACACAATAAATGCTTGTAGCATCAAACAGCAGCGAAATAAAACTTTACAAGCAATCCTTAAAGTGTGAATCCAGTCGATTATTCTACAATAACAAGCATCCACAGGCCAAAGGGTACCGTAGAACTTGTGAGGGTTGTAACACTAATCAGTTGTATTCGTCTGGCTGTTATCCAGTAGACGAGGTAACAAGCGTTGCTAAGATAGCGAGTGAACGCCGAGGTTGCTAAACATTCCCAAACATTGCGCTATCATTAAAACAACGCATAACAACAGTTACCTTTTCAAGGGCGTCAGAGAATTTAAAACCACACTCGGTTGTTCTGACTGACGACCCGTTCTTTAACAAGATATTAGAAAAATCTGACTGGAAAAAGCTCCATGGTGATGGTGGGCAGCTAACGTCAGCGAGTTAGCACGACTGGTTCTGTTAAATATAGATTTTAAACGAGCTTTACATTTGACCGACAGTTGGATCGACGTATTTGAAACATACTCCGTGTGTCATTTAGGACTGTGTTATTGGTACGCAGAGAGTAAAAACCCAAGTTCGGTGGGTGAAAATAATGTTCTGCAACATCAAAACAAAAGAAACGCAGGGGTGAAAGTTCAACCAGACGGTGCGCCGCTGAAAGGATTCCGACTTTGTTGCGATGGTTGAACATTTAGTTCCTGTATGTCGCTGTGAGGGTACAGGATCTGCAGAGCAACCCAGACGTTTAAAATTAATGGATCTTAACACATTATCCTAATATAAGCGACTATAGGAGTGAACTATACATAATTTCCATATTTTGAGATGTTGTCTTTTTGCCGTGTCTCTAGGTGTTATATGTAGGCTACAATTGTTAAAGTTGTCAAATCAAATAATGTTTTCTTTGGAATATTGTTTTAATTGGCACTAATTTGAAAAGCTTCTCCGATGCTCTAAATATTTCATTCCATCCTGTTAGTCTTTTGTAATATTTCTTTATTTTAAATAACAAAAGCCATGTTCCTAATGATGTAGGCCAATCCTTCAGGAAAGGACATTGTTTTAATGGGAAACAACAGCACAAATATATGTAAGTATTTACAGTAGAGTTTAACTTGATGTTTTGTGGTTTTAATTTGTTTGTGTCACAATTCTGTAATGTTTGATACCATTACAGAAATCAGTGTGAAATAAAAATTTCAAAAGATGATTAAACATATTAAATCATCTTTTTGAAATGTTCACATTTTCAAATCTCTCACTCTCAGTCCCCACTCAGCAAAGACTAACTAGCTCTGTAATTCCATCCTGTTAATTTTCTTGTCATTGTATAAATAATTTAGTTAAAATTATAACTAATATTTCTGAAAGACTTGCGTACCATTTTAAATTGTTTCTTAAATTACAACTTAGTCATATTCATTGACATTCGGTACTGCATAACAGCAATGATCCCATTATTATTATTATTATTTAAATCTCTTCGTATTCTGCATTGATAATTCATCACCTTTTACCAGATTAGCTAAATACATGGATAATTTCCATATTCAAATGTTACGAGCAATTTGATGAGTACTTGAGCCAATTGCATTACTTTAAATAGCAGGATTGGCTCATTTATGTTTCATAGCGTTTAATATTTAACTAGAGGGGAAGTTAGCCGAAGATCGCATTGCCCCATTTGTGTCAGGGTTGAAGGAAAACCATTGAAGAGGGTGTGACAAATGACCAGTTAGCGCGAGAGCTTTGGATCCTTATGACACTCTTCAGAGTTGTAATGAGAGGGTTCTAGTATAACACTCAGCAATTCATTGCCTGTGTTCATGGTTCAGATAACCAGAGAACAACATACCAGGCTCCTATCGTGGGTTAAAATGTTAACAAACAGTCGATTCATAGCCTTATTGCAGAGTTAGACATTTACCCCTACAATAAAATGAATTGTTATCAAGAAAGGTCAGATTGTACCATTACAGTATCTGACATATTGTTTATGTTTATGTATTATTCCACACCAGCCCTAAAATTTCATTTCAGAGTTCTCTTGAAATTTAAGATTACTGACTCATAAATGACACTGCATTTGTGTTGTGATCTCAAACAGAGAATTCTTCTTACCAAACATATATAATTGCTTCGTGTGTCTAGTCCTGGGCTGAACAAGCTTCATTTCACAGTTAGAACACTAGATGGCGCAGGATGACTAGTTGTGATGAACATGTAGCGAAATAAGAATTCTACCTTAAGAATTTTTAATATCAAAGTGTACTTTCACTCTTTTGCGTTGCATTATGCACAAAACAGAATAAGAGTGTTCCGTGTCAGTATTTAGTTTGTTGCATATGAATGAGCAAAAAACTCTTTGTGAGGATGCATCCCATTGATTCAAAGTGCGCTATTACATTAGCATTATTGAATGGGAATTCTAAATGAAGTCAAACAGTTACTATCAGGTGCAGTATTTACAGTTTGTGGGATTTCCAGTGAAAAGAGGTGTAAACTGATCCAAAGGCAGGCATGACAGCCCGACCTTGTGGGGTTGAACTATGACCCCTGAAGCAGTCAATTACAACACTTCCTAATGGCCTGTCCACACTAATGTTATTTTATAGCAATTTAATTATGCTCAGGTTTCCCGTGAAGCCACTTCCCCTTGAATAATTCAAGCAGGGTGACAGTAATTTGTCAGTTGAAAAAGATTAATTGGGGTTTCAAGTAGGCTTCTTTTCATGAATTGTTTTCAAAGCTGGGGTGCAACAGTAGGCTACATACGAAAAATAGTTGCATAAATAACAGATAAACAAGACTGTACGTTTTTTAAGTATCAAGAAAGGTTATTATATGACTACAAATGTCAATATGATCATTCATTCATTCATTCATAATTTCATTCTTTCTCTCTTCTATAATTTATATATTTACTTCCAATTTTATTGCTCTATCTATCTATCTGTCTGTCTATCTATCTATCTATCTATCTATCTATCTATCTATCTATCTATCTATCTATCTATCTATCTATTCAAAGGTTGCAATATGACTAAAAATACCTGACATGATCTGACATTTCTCTTTCTTTCTTTTCTATAATAATTTATTTTATTTCTATCTATCTATCTATCTATCTATCTATCTATCTATCTATCTATCTATCTATCTATCTATCTATCTATCTATCTATCTGTCTGTCTGTCTGTCCAAAGGTTGCAATATGACTAAAAATGGCTGACATCTGATCTTTTTCTTTCTTTCCCAAATATTTGATCATAGCATGACATGCATTCAAACTCCACGCAGCACAGACGTCATGACATGACGGCATTCGGTCACAAATGAGTATCAGTTCATTTTGTTTATCTGGCTTATAGTTTCCTCCCTTCTCACTCTCCATTTTAATTTAGCATCTGCAGAGTGTCTGAAGCTGCTCCGTCTACACCTGCTCGGGGGTAAGTCAGACCAAGTTCCCCTGCTGCCCTAATTCACATTTAAAAGCCTCTGAATGAGCGGGCCCCCTTCTCTCCTCCAAAGCGCTTGATTTATGTGCTGTTTGTGGTTTTATAGAACGCGTAACAATTCATTTTCTCCTGAAAAGGAATTGGGTATTAATTTGGAGAAGGCCCCTGAGCACTTTTTTAAGACTCCAATCATATGCTGGAGTCATTTAAAGGCTGCCGTGGACATTAGCCCCCGAAGAAAGGCTTTTAATCCTGCCTGAAGAGCGCAGCTATAGAAACGGCTGCCCCAACGCCAAATCATTACTGCTAAAGGGTGAAGGAGGACCACGGCTGGATTTATTCTTCACGCCCCCAAGACTATTTCTTTCTGGAGAGACCCTATCTTACACCCCCCACCCTTTGTGCGACACGGGGCGTGTGTAGAAGCAGAGAAAGGAAAAGAAATAGGATAAAGGAAGTACATATTAAGCTTTTCATTTTCCTGCCACTTAATTTCCTCGCGGCCGCCTGTGTAATGAATGTAATTGCTACCTTTGATGAGAACACTATTATCTGAATCACACTTTAAATGGGCAAACAAGGCCCCCCTCCATCCTCCCCCCCTCTTCACAAAGCGGGTATGAGATCTCTAATTATGCGACAGAACAAGTGGTTTTTCTCAAAGCCGTGGCGTTGCGCTCGATTGCCAAAGAGCAGCCCTGGTTACATTTGCACAAAGGCGCAGATTAGCGGCGATACGCGCGCCACACACACAAAGAGGGACGTTTTTATCATTAATTTCCTGCGTGAACCAATGAATGTCTCCGTACAGGAAATTCTCATTTAGTCGAATGCCAGATCTCATTTTCTAAAAATCTGGTCCAATCTGATTGGAATATGCACCAAAATCAAATCAATACGTATAGGAAATAATAGGAATAAAAGGAATGCCAGCAAAGCAAAGAATAGAGTAAACTTTATTTAGGAAAATACAGACAAACAGACTAACAAATTAGCTATATAGGCTATGGAGTTTCATTATATATATATATATAGACATATTCATATATAGCCAATATATTATACACAGTAGAAAGTCTAGGCCTAATGCCTATATATCCTGAAAGCAATCATTTTACCTCCTCCTTGTATATGTGCTGCTTGGATCAGGTTCTGACTTTAGTATGACACGCCGATCCTCAAACAGACAGTTCAGTTATTCATGAGGATTTATCTTTGCACATCTCTCGGCGCGCACGAGGTGAATAGCTGTTTAATAAAAGTGTCGGGCTCGTCCTACAGATGACGTGACTTTACGAGGCGACGCACGATAAACCCGCTGTCACCTTATGAAGTCTGAACGCGCGCGCATCCCCCAATAATCGGTAATTAAAGCATCGCCGGACGTCACAGGTGACCGCACGCGAGCTCTTCAGGGATGCAAAAAACTATAAAGCAACGTCACAAATGACGAATTACACAATTATTCTTAAATATATGCAATATGCAAAGCCATTTGGCACCTTAAACCTGAGTTACTAGTCTTCAAAGCAAGCTATACTTAAATGATAAAGTGATAATCAATTCCTTTGACTATGATGCCTCGCTTGGAGCCTGGGGGGAAAACTACTGATCACTTCTATTGGTCTGCAAATGATGGTACTTACAGAATGACATATGGCTGGCAGGAGCGCTGTGTGACTTCAGAAAGGTTTATAATGTCTAAAACAGGCTGCCATTCGGGCCCAGTCAGGCAACAGAGGAATGGGCCAATATTTCTGAGTGAAGTGGCATTTTAGCTGTATTTATCTGAGGATCTCTACACCAAAACCATAGGCACTAATAAAGAAGATGCTGTAATAGCTTTTGACTGGGTCCAGTCGCTCTGGATGGGGAATGAACTGTCCTTTGCTGAATTATTGTGGCCAAATGCCATTTGTACAGCCTGAAAAGTGGAGACATTTATCCTGACTGTCAGTGCTTGGCCATAGCTCATAGTCCTGAATGATATCTCCCAACACACAGTTGCCCCAATACTCGCATTTCATACTTGCTGCTGAGAGGGGAACTAATGGATGGCACTGTCTGAAGGCAGATAATTTAGAGCATCTTCTGTCAAATCTTTAAAACACACGGCTCTACACAAGCCAGCGGACAGTGAGGCACTGAACCAGGGAGATTAATTAGAAATGGCTTTTGAATTCTCAAAAAGCAGGCAGGGGTACTGGTATCAGTTGATTTAATGCTGAATTTGGATAGTGTATAGTTTAGTTTTAGTCTCTTTTGTCACAAATGGTTACATGCATATGTACAATGTACACTCGGTGAAGATGGTTTTCTCCATTAAATTTACTTAATGGAAAGTACATTGACAGATTAAGTAGATGTTTGTATTTACTCATTAAAGGGACTTTTCACCCATTCACCATT
>NW_015505197.1:1520564-1640564 GCF_001515645.1 Sinocyclocheilus grahami | reverse complement strand
TCCTATCACTCCTTACACTTTCACAGCTCTTCTTCTTCTTCTTTACATCTTCCTGATATCACACACATATGCACTTTTCTTCACCCTGATCTTTGGTCCAGTGAAGACTTCAACAGGAGGCCTGTAGACCTGTAAAGAATTGGCTTTGTGGTTTTCTAAAAAGAAAAAAAGAAAAATGTTGTAGGCCGCATGGGGGAAGTAAGCCGCTAATGTAAGCATGTAATAGTTTTCTATAAATAATCAAATGACAACATGGGCTCAATGACATCTGGGGATTGTAAAAGAATATGTAACCAATTTTAGTGCTATTAAAGTGAAATAGAGAACAAAATATATAAGAGGCAATATATAGGGAAAGGTTTCATTTGGAACCAGGGAATAAAGGCTTTATGGAAGCATAGGATATAGCCACTGCCATTGAGAACAGAAAAGAAAGTAGGGTCTTCAGACTGGACGAATAGAATTAAAGCAGGAGGAAAAATGTGCAGTGCATAAAATCAATCAGTCGATAATTGGCTCACTTCTCATGTGTGTGCAGGTGGGTGGCCATATATCTTTTCCTAGGAGCACTGATTTGATTTGCACTTATGTTTTTACAAATAATCAATGCTTCATTTTGACCACATAACAGATTGTGCCTTGTATAGTACACTTTCATTTTGAGACAGTGACAGACATGATTCTCAATTATGGGTGTTTATGACTTCATCCGTCTTCAGCCACCTCAACCTTTTCCATTATGGTGGAATATTATTTGTACGGAATCCATTAAATTCACAAGGCAGGACTCTAATGGTGGGGCTTCAGTGCTTTGCAGAGGGAAAAGTTTTTTGAAAGGTTAGCTTTAGCAAAAGAGCTGCTGTTATGACACCAGAAATTGCTTTATTGATGGGCTTCTTCAGAGCCTGAGCATTTGGTCCATTTGTAACGGGCTCCATATCTCTATCTCCCTTCAGACACTGATGAGAAGAAACCACTGCTGCCTCAACCCGATTACAGCACTGTAATGACACACGGTCAGAACGCTTGGCCCAAGAACACTCACACCTGGCTATTCTATGGAAGGAATCACCTGTCTGTGTGTGTGTGTGTGTGTGTGTGTGTGTGTGTGTGTGAGAATCTGGACAGGTGCTGCAAAGCCATTCCACAGATTCAGCCATGTCAGAAATAATGAATGGGGTCTTTTAGCTCTTGGTTGGCACAAGGAAGAAACAGATCATTGCATTAATGTAGGACACTGAGGGTCAGGGAAACCTGTTGAACATCTCTGTACCTGTAAGCAGCATTTACGGTTCACAAGGTGTCAGATACCACATTCTTGATACTCATACCTTACACAATAAGCACAACAAGCATGATTACATAGACCATATATTTAACCATGTAACTAAAGAGCCTTTTCTATTCTTTATCAATCTTTAAAGTGCTAGTTCACCAAAAATTAAACTGAATACTATTTCTATCATAGCTCTCAGTGGTTTTAGAATTACATTTCTACTTAATTATTTCCACTTTCCACTTTCTGTGGTAGTATCCTATGAGCGTAGATGGACAACCATGGTCCTGATGGTCCACTGGTGATCCAGCTTTTGGACGTGAACTGACCTGTGACCCACTTAGCAAGAGCTTCCTCTCACCCTCAAAGTGACATTGAATTCTGCTCTTTTCTCCGTGCCCAATGAGCATATAAAATCAGCTCGCTGATACTTGGTTAATCACGCTGTAACTCAGAGCCTCTAACTATCTCTCAGCCAATCAATAGCTTCACCATCCCTATTAAGGTAGGCCAGGTCAGGGCCAGGCCACAGTCAGTCCTTTACAACTTTAATGCCATGTTTAAATCCATTGTGTGTATTACAGTGAGACGAGCAGCCTGACCTTCAAGCTTTTAATGCCTCGTTTCAATAGTGCCGGACATTAATGCACTGGGAGAGAGCATGCAGTGGTCATTTTGTACAAGTCGGATAAACAGATCAAGAGATTTTAAAGTGAGGGTTTAGACTAAGTGTGCTAATAATGCTACTTAGAAAACATGTTTAGCTTATTAATATTCATGCATTTGGCATATATGCTGTTATCAAAATCAACTTTAGGTGCATTCAGGGTATGGCATTAATGAATTCTCTTATAATGGTCATATGAATCCACAGATCAGTCTGTCTGTATGCTAATAAATCTAGATCAATAAATATATCTATATATCCAAAACAAATCTGGTGCACCCCAAATTTAAAAACCATTTACAAAATAGACCTTTAAAAATAATTATAATCCCCGTAGTTATTTAATGCTTTTTAGAGATTTCATAGTGACCAAACACATCGGCATGCCGTAAGATCCAACAGGCGTATACTGTAGCCGCACAAAGGTTTGGAATACCTCCTCGCCCATTTTTCAGCGTGTGGTGCTTTTCGATATTATATTAATGTCTTTTATCACAATTTCGACCAGACGAGAGAAACTCACAAGATATCAAAACAAAAATCTATAGGCCTATAATACGTGGGCAATTATAGCGCGAAGTTAGCGGCGTCGGGTCATTGTCACCGCGCGGCGCGCTTTTCTCATCTCCCGGGGTCGTTAGACGATGATGGATGTAAACCTATAAAGTATCTAAACTGGACCTTTTAACAAACCATGAGCAATACTATCATTTCTTTAATAGAACCTGCTGACCGTGTCATTCCGTTCTGCCATTTGTCATTTTCCCGGTGAAATAATCAATAACTCCACGCTCTGAAATAAATAATCTAAAAGTCAGGGCACATTATATCTTCCCACCAGGCAGAGACAAAAAGAGCCGAGACGAAGACTAATATGAAATATCTACGCAGCCTTCATGGCACAAGCCCCCAATTAAGGCATGCAGCGAACACTGAATAGAAGTTTGTGTGTAGGCCTAACGTCCATCATTCACGGATAAAACTCTTTGTATGAAACATTCGTTCACTGTTTAGTTACACTGAATGAATTAGTCCTGCCTTACACCCTCTAAATCTCAGTATTGTTTTGGTAATAAATCTGCATTATTTTCATGCAAGGTATTAGAATTAAGCCTTTTGTTAAAAACTGGTAGCCGATATGTGGGGCTGCAGCAAAAATCTTTTGAGAAATATTTGCATTATGAGCATTTGTAATTTCAGATAATTAACAATCGTACAAATAATGGCAACTTGGCATAGAAATCACATATCTTTGTAACATCATTGACTATTTAACCTAACACCTGATGACGCTAGGGAACTATTTATTTAATCGTTGATTTTGACGATAAACATGTAATGAAAGTATACACGTGATCAAAAGACTTTTAACTGTTGCATAGTATTTTTTTTTTCTGACTAAGCTTCTTACAAGCTAGTTTGGGCTGCTAACCGACTCAATGTCTTTGGATAATGTCTTAACAATCCTATCATTTCATTTTATTATTTCGACACAATAAGACTAATCCTATTTACTAATCCCATTTACAAATAACATTGGTATTTAGAAAACCATTGTCTGTTTTGTTTCATGTCACCACTTCGGATCACGTGCCAGCTTAAATTTAACAGCAATCAATAATATCATAATCAGATGTGACAGCAGTTCTGATGAAGTTGTAACTCCCATGCATTTACTCTTTAAATGTGCCATTACTATTATTAGTAGTAGTAATATAATTAACAACAACAACAACAACAATGCTATTGTTATCATAATCACCGTTTTATTATGTCCAAGACTAAATTACTCTGTCGATCTAGCTATATTGCCAAAGGGCTTAATTCGTTGTAGTAATTTTACAGCAGCACGATGGATTTTGTTGGTTTGCTGACTTGGCTTACAGTCTGTTTTTCAAACATGCAGTAATTCTTTATAACCCGTAGAGGACGCTCTCGCCTCGTTCTATCAGTGACTTGTGGCCTCAAATTCACTCTTGATAATTATGGCGTCAAAATGATCGTTTTCATAAGACGAGACGACAATAAGAAACGGTTTTGATTAAAGATGGACAACGTTGGCAGCTTGATGACAGGCCATGTGTTCACTGATGTTTTTTTAAAGTGACAATGTGCTGCTCCCGAACAAACTCAACATTTAGTGGCACCAAATGTATGACCTCATTACCTACTGGTTTAATTTTTCTTTGCTGAGATTTTGTGTTAAAACACCTTAATCTTAACCTTGAAACAAACGAAGGTAAAGTCCAATACTCTGCACGTATAGATGGTAAAGAGTTAAAAAAGTAACAAATCTAAGGAACGTTGGTTTGCAATGAAAACGTATTAAATATTGAAGTTTAAAACAGTAATGCTTAGAAAAATGAATGAATGACTGGACTGGATGGAAGGATGGATGGATGATTTTAATGAAATAATGATTTCAACTTTTTTTTAAATACCAGCTTTACCTAAAAATTACCTGTAAAAAAAGAATTATAGCTTTCCATATTGTTTACAGTATTATATACGAAAGGGTTTCATACAATGTTAAAATGCTGTAACATTTTAGTATAGCTACTACAAATGCATGTTTAAATATAGCTACTTGTACAAATCATTTGCTACTACAATATTCAACATACTTGGGTTGGACTTATGCTTTAGTTTATTTGCTATATTATATACTATAAGAAAAAAAGAAAATACAATTTTCTTACAACATTGACACTTTTTCTTCTTATTTATTAGTGCAATTTCATATCAATGCACCTAACTGCAGTTTACGCCTGTGTGTCAATGTTTTTATGCCCAAATGTAAAAAGTCTGTAAACAACTTTTCAGAGATACACTGATAAAAAAAAAAGTGAACTGTAACTTTGCAATGCTCGTGTCCTAAACTTTTCGCTAGTGCCTTCATCGGCGCACTGCTTGAGCTAAATCCTTGTTCCTTTGTGTTAATGGGTCGTCCTCATTTGCCACCTAATTGGACTATATAAGACCAATAACAGAAGAGAACTCTCAGCCCAGCAGCCAACGCAAAGAGTCTGGCAGGCCCCTCCTCTCTCCAGACTCTCCACTTCCCATCTCTCCCTTCATCCCATTTGCTATTGTACGTGCCCAATCGCCGTATACTTTCTGCATTTAACTCTGGTGACATTTTTATTTCATCATTAGCATCTGGCGCCAGACGGACGCGGTGAGCATCATTTTCACCAAGGAACTCTCGAAAGATGATCAGCAAGATTAATATTGTTTATCTCGCTCCGCATTGTTGTCTTTCGTTTTAACGTCAGTGCTGACCGTAAACAACCGCGTTTAAGTTCCCACTACTGGAAGAGTTTACCAAGGACCTTCAAATTGTTAACATATATTTTTAAGCCTTTTTCAGAAAATAATATAACCCCGAATTTCAAGCCAACATGCCCGAAACAACCCAGGATACATGTGCTTCGGTGAAAGACTCTCCATTCTTCATTAAAAATCTTCTCAATTCTGACAATAAGCCGCCAAAGCCTAAGCCTATTTTGGCATCAACTAAAGCAGGACTTGATGGCAGCTTCTCGCTCTCTCAGTTTGGGGAATTCAACTTTCCTCGCTTTGAGTTCCCGACCCAGCGCTTTGCGTTACCGGCTTATCTTGAGCGTGCCTCGGCGTGGTGGTACCCGTACACACTCAGTGCATCTGCGCATCTTCACAGAACAGAAGGTAAGGTTTGAGTTCTCAGAACAGCTTTTTGTGTAGTGTGCATTGATTTATTATGATTTATCATAAATAATAGCGTGATTCTGCTAGCAAATGTTGCTGCATTTGTATGCAGTGTTAATGAGAAGCAAGTCAGCCCATAGTTTGGAAAATGTTTCCGGACATATTATAAATAATTTAAGCATACAGGTATCAATTTACATAAGCTGTTTTCGTTCTTTAAATATGAAAGTGGAATGTTTTGAAATGATCTTAGCTTTAAAATGCGATGTTTAAATTTGAAAACATTGAGATTTGGACAGTAGGCTACGATCCACACTTGTTTGCACCTGTCTGTCATGTGGCAAAGTGACGCGACCTGTGAAACTTGATATGAATATGTTTCTGAAAGAAAACGAATGCTAATTTGATCTCCCTACTGTAGCAGCACAAAAAGCGAGAGACTCCTCACCGATCACAGGCACTGACCGAGATTCACCTGAGCTCGTGCTCAAATCAGACCCGGATGCCAAAGACGATGAAGACGACAACAAAAGTGGAGACGAGATTGTCCTCGAGGAGAGTGACACTGAAGAGGGTAAAAAAGAAGGCGGCGTGGACGACTGGAAGAAGGGTGACGACGGCGCGGACAAGAAAACTTGCCGGAAAAAGAAAACTCGCACGGTGTTCTCGCGGAGTCAGGTGTTCCAGCTGGAGTCCACCTTCGACATGAAACGCTACCTCAGCAGCTCAGAGCGCGCGGGCCTCGCTGCCTCGCTTCACCTCACAGAGACCCAAGTCAAAATCTGGTTTCAAAACCGCAGAAACAAATGGAAACGTCAGCTGGCCGCAGAGCTAGAGGCCGCCAACTTAAGCCACGCAGCTGCGCAAAGGATTGTGAGAGTGCCCATCCTGTATCACGAGAACTCGTCCTCTGAGAGCTCCAACACAGCGGGAAACGTGCCCGTAAGCCAGCCGCTGCTGACTTTCCCTCATCCGGTTTACTACTCGCATCCCATCGTCACCTCCGTGCCCCTCCTCAGACCGGTTTGAGAGGACGAGAGATGACTTTTTCTATGTAACTATGTAACTAAAACGATTTTACAAAGACTCGAGAAGAGGGAAAGAGAACAGGGGGAAATGAAACCAAGAGACGAATTATTTTTGTTTAAAAAATAATTAAAAAAGAAAGAAAAGAAAAATTGTACAAAGACGCACTATCATGCATTTGAGCCCTACATTTTTTTTATAACTCATAAAAACTACCCATAAAACTACACACGAATAAGGCGAATGTTTAGAGGCCTACATTTCTAATGTTGATGTTGGTTGGTGGTGAATTACAATAATTCGTTAATTTACTTTCATTATTATTATTATTATTATTATTATATACCTGCTACGGTTTATGACTATCTCAAATCAACTTGTTGACACGTCAAAGAACAGGTTTTATACACATGGTTGAATTTCTTTATAGCACAAAAAAAAAAAATCACACAGCCCTGAACACGGATGTGCAATACTACTGTGTATGATCTATTTATTAAGGCAAAATAGGTTCTTAGGTTGAGAAGATAACCGCTGAAAACGATTTTGGTCCCGCGTTCAATGGACAATCATAGGCTAAATCTGACAGAAATTAACCTACAGTTAAACTGAAGACACACAAACACGAAGAATAAAAACTTTTACTTTTATCTATATTATTTACAGATGTATATGTACATGTACAGATATAACGAACCAAAATGATGAAATGTGTCATTTGTACAGTAATAGCTAAGGTTTTGTTTTTTACATTGTATTGCTAAATTCTGTTGTGAAATAAACGGAGACTATTAAAGTCTACATGTCTTGAGTGACTAACCTGACTTTGTGGCATGACTGCTGAGGCGAATAACGAGAAGGCTTCTTTGATGTCTCACAATTTTTATGTTCATGTATGACATGCTGCATGACTAATGCACTCACATGAATAGTGATAAAATATGATTTTCAGGAAATAATATAGGCTATATATAAATTAAGAAATTAATATGGGAGACAAAACTGACATAAGATTGCTCAACCCCTAGCCTATATAATAATTTTAGTTCCAATTAGAGGCGGCTCAATGTATATATAACGATTTTAAAATTATATGGAAGTAATTCTGTATTTCAAAACAACGAACGTATGCTTAAAGGGATATTAATAAATTAATATGTAAATCATTTATTAATTAAATCATTAAGTGGGCTAATTAGTTTATTTATGAATAAATCATGTACTTTTTCAGTGCGCTTTGCTAAACATTAAAGTAAAATAATGTTTTTTTTTTTTTTGAGTTGCAGAATATTTTATGAAATATATACGATGAGCTAATTAAGCCGTGCAGCAAAACCGGAATTGTTTCACTTACGCCTCAACAAGCTGAAATAGCCATTACCATTTCAATTAGAAGCAGGTGCACCTTTAAATCTGGCGGACTCTACAAGCGATGTTTTGCAAAATCGCGTTGTCAATAAGACCGTATAATTATCGGTGAGAGCTGGCGGAATTGCATTAAGAGTTTCACCGCTCTTTGTGAGTGTGTGTGTGTGAGAGAGAGAGAGAAGCAAGAGTAAAAAACGTGCTCATTTGTTATGCGTTGAATTTTAAGTGTAAAAGCGAGGTCAAAAACGTAAGTGATGACTTTACTGCTGGTGCTGTAAAATGCGTGCAAATATTGAAGCACGACCCATTTAGCTGTAGCTACAAACCTTAAGCCTACTTTTCCACTCAAGTCTATATATATATAGAGAGAGAGAGAGAGACTTGAGTGGAATAGGTTAGACAACAACATTAATAATAAAAACAACAACCTTATTATTATTATTATTATTATTATTATTATTACTACCTAACAACCAACCTAACAACGTTATTATTATTATTATTATTATTACCCACAATAACAAAAAAAAGAAAAAACTCTTCTTTAAAACGATCCGTCTAAAATGCTCAGATAGGCTACCTCAAACTAATAAATTGAAGATTCGAGGCTTATTTCAGAAATATTTAAAGAAAATTCTTTTTTTTAATTAAATGAAGTTGAACAGCCTAGTTTGTCACAACAATTACAGAAGTTCTACAGGACATGTTGGCTAATTCCGTCGTGCATTTGAATATAGGCCTAGTCTATATTACTAAAATTACACGCATAAATAGCTATAAACTGGCACCAGTGTCGAGAGAACTTTAATATGGGTCAGTCAGGCTCATTGACAAGCACCGGTCTTCCTAATTGCACTCTTCCTTTGTAAAGTCGAAATCAGCTCTGCGTAGGGTCTGAGCACTCAACCAAGAGCACATTCAAATACCGCCGCCTAATAATCATAACTCCTATATTGACATATAATATAATGCAAGCTCAGCGCGAGCCCATTACGGCGAATTAATAGATCGCAGAAGCATTATCGCCTGTCGAGTATTGATCGGGTAACGTCTGTAAAATATTGTTTCAAATCAAGGGCATTGTTAACAGTTCTTTTTTCCTATTGGCTTACTGATGACCTTGATCCACTGTCATAAACCGGGAAAAAAAAATAGACTAGCCTATCACTCGATAATTTCCATTTGACTATTTATGCAAAGAAGGAAGGTTGGGTAAACAGATAAAATAGCCTACACTTTGCGCATTAACATAGAAGACAGAGCTAGAAGAACAAAAGTTTGAACAAATAGTGCATATAACCGGTATTTAAACAATCCCCTCACATAATTTGTTCATAAATCATCTCTTTCTGGCTGTGATTATTCCTATTTGCGCAATAGTGTTTTCTTTGTGAATATGAAGGGGCTGTCAGCTAATCAAAGCCTGGCTATTCAAAACTGGCGGAACGGTGATTTAACAATTTCGATAAAACGCAATGTTTAGTTAGCCGACCTCACATTTTCGAGCGGAAAGGATAGCAGCTCTCTGCGTCACAGGATGAGACTGACAAAATGGACTATCATCTGCCCTATTGAATTATCTTTCGCTGTGTAGGGGAAAATGTATTTCAGCGCTCTGCAAAGCACATTTACCCACAATAGACGACGAGAACGTGAACTCAATCCCGTGTATAACGCTTGAGAAGGAGCGGGCCTAGGCCTGTCTTTGCTTATTACTTTCTCGAAATGTTTTGGTGTTTTTCATGGAAAAGGATATCTTCTTTTTTTGCCCCACCTTTCCCATTTGCCTTTGTGATTGAAAGCGAGCGTCAGATTTTCATCAAAGTTCTATTAAGTGAAACATAGGTTGCGGGGCAGCCTCTGATTGAAACAGTTTAAATTTTAATTGTGTTTTTAATTTGACATATAGTTGCGGAGAGGAATGACACCACAACGCCGAGGGGCGGTCGATTCGCTTAATTTCTCCCTCAGGGATTGATGAGTATATCAGAGCAGTAGATTGGAAACCCATTAAGACTCAATGGTTAGGTTGTTAATTGGATCTTGATGAATAGAAGCCCTTGGTTGAACTATACTGATCCAATCTTCTTGACTTTCTGTTTTCCAATAAATTACCCAATTCATTTCCCAGCCGTAGATTACATAAATTGTACACCTCCAGGGCTTAAGCTTCCCGCCTGCTCTCGCTCGCTCTCTCTCTCTCTCTCTCTCTCTCTCTCTGCAAAACCATTTGAGAAAAAAAATAAAAGACCAGCCTCAGAATCTTGAATGAAAATCGAAACATAATCAGCGTTTATACTTAGAAAATTTATTGATATCATTTTCTCTGGTAATTTCCTTATCTTAAAGTTGGACATGCCATATATCATAATACACACGTGTAAAGGGCCCTTTGTTTAATATTTATCGAAGCTTGATTTTCAGATCAAAGGCGCCCATGACTTCATCTGTCTTTCTGGCGGAAAGCATTTTTTGCCAGAGCTCGATGTGTATGTTCGGTCATTACTGTCTGCCGCATGTACAGACAGCATGTGCAAAAACGCCTGTTCTAACGGATTTGAAAGATGTTTAGCTTTGTGAACGCGTGACAGATTGTCCCACAATCGCTGGGTGTTCATCATGGTACACCTGTCTAGGTATTTGTGAAACACATAGATAAAATTGCTCATAAGCAGTAATAGAAATACAACTTTTTTGGATTAAACGCGTCTTGATAGCACACACACACACACAAATGCACTTTTCATACCAATTTAAACAGCCTTCAACAAAAATTGTGACAATACGACTCCCTCCTCCCCAAACACGTAGAATATATAATAGCCTATAGGCTACTGTGAGGGGCCTGCATTTCTGGTGTAGCCTATTGTTTTTGTTTAATATGTCTAAACGGCCTTTAAGCCATCCAGCCTCGGCTGACAGGCGCAGCGTATAAAACCGGCTCTTTAACGATCATTGCGGATTTCACGCCTTATGTGAATGCGCCATAAATCGTAGGGCCGCTGTGAACTAGACCCTCATATTTTACGCACTAAATGGCTATATGTGGGCATATGGTCGCTCACAATAGGTCTCTTTAACAACCGTTCCAAACAGAGTTGCAGATTGTGACAGTTCAACCACATCGTTTCCATCATCGTGCACAGGCTAGTGCACGTGTCGTACTTCCAGGGTCTTACTAGACCAAACTAACACCCATTGATATGTTTTCGTTCTAGCCACAGGTACACTTTAAACAGACACTCTTCAAAATAAGGTTCTTCAGTGGTTAATTCAACAAACACCCTTCTAATGGCTATGGCTCTAAGTTCTTGACTGTGGTTTTTTCATATATATTAGATTTTATTTATTAGATTTTTGTTGGATATATACATTTTCATCACAAAAATAATAAATATAATTACTATTAATTTTTAAAACAAAATGTAGCTGTTTTTCACTGATATGGCCCAGTTAGTCTGTGGTTGGGAGACCCATGTGTGCAGGGCATTACTGCCGACCTTTGAAATTTGTAGTCGGGATCGCTCAACCCTGGCTCCCTCTGCTCGATTAGGTGTCCGCGCGCTGTCACCCCGACAAAGCCAGAGCATTTGTTAAGTGTCGCCAGCCTTTAGAAAACGCTAACGAGAGCTAATGTGGCAGAGCCACAGCTGCCCTCGAGACACGAGTCAGGGGTAGGGCGAGCGCACACCCCCAATCAATTAGTCAATCAATTAAACAGGGTCCTGCCCGCTCTAGCCGGCCCGCAGAGGCAGTAGATTAGCCCACCATAATGATCAAATTAATTCTTAAACGGAGATAATGGACGTGGAATGAGTTTATTATTTTCAAGAAAAATGAGATAGGATCCATTATTAGTTCCTAGACTGCGAGTTGGATTATTTGACCAATTTGCCATTTATAGCACAAGACTAGTGGAATTTAAAACGACTGTTTAATAAGATATATTATTTTGAACTAAACCATGGATTCAGATGACTTGTGATTAGGAGGTTGG
Organism: Sinocyclocheilus grahami; assembly: GCF_001515645.1. NCBI lineage: Eukaryota > Metazoa > Chordata > Actinopteri > Cypriniformes > Cyprinidae > Sinocyclocheilus > Sinocyclocheilus grahami. Next base: position 1,628,543 of record NW_015505197.1, on the reverse strand, counting down.
TTATTGTTGTACGCATGAACTTGAGAACTCTATGCATGTGCTTGAGATGCCTAACTAGTCATGAACAAAGACACCTCGATGGATCAGCACCTCGATGGATCAGCAGCATGGTCGTCTGTGCAGTGGATTTCTGTGTGAGGATCACAGTCTACAATGAAATATGTTTGAAAAATGCTTCTGGATCAGTTAAGCTCTTAATTGCATGGTCAAATATTGTGACAATCTTTTGACAAACAAGCGTTATACTAAAGTTCTTATTACATTTGTTTTAACTGCAGAGGCCTGTTCGCATGAGCATCCAATACAAGTCGTAGTTTTAAGATCAACAAATAAATCAAAAATAAGCTCGTTATCCTGTAAACAGAAAAATATTATGTCGATATAAGGGAGCAGGAAATTACTTAAATTAGAAGCAATAATAATATCAATTTATCAAAGTGGAAAACCAGAGGCACATATGACAATGAATGATTATCCATCCTGTAGTTCACATAAAGCTATTAAAATGTTGGTTATAATTTCTCGTTACAGTGATATTCTGCAGGCAAACGTCCGTCAAGTAGTCAAGTTGTGAGGGAAAAGGACAAAATAATGTTGACCAGCCTACAGCTAGACCGTGACAAGTGCATTGTAAAGCATTTGGGGGTACATTTACAGTGGAATAAACGGCAGTTGTGTATGAGATGGCATTTTGGTCATTATATTTGATATTTTCTAACCCTGTATGTCCTTTAATTACATAATGTTAATATACCAACATATTTAGACTCTTTGTATTACATTTATTACAGCAAAATGTACTGACAGCACATGTGGTACAATGGAAGGCCACATGATTTCTTTTTTTTTTTTTTTTCAAAATGGGTCTCTCCAGCATCTGTGGTCAATAAAACACCCATGACACTAAACCAAATGCAATGAATTATTAACTAAATAAGCTTAAACTATTAAACTAAATAACATAAAATGCAAAATAAAACACTTAAATGTACGTAACTGATAACAAGCATAAAAACAAAAAAATTAAATAAAAACTAAACAAATATGACAGTTCGCGCATAGGGAATTCAGAGAATGCCCCTTTCCCCAAAAATTCCCCCTGAAAAGGTGATACTTTTTACTTAAAAATAATAATCTAGAGTAAATGTATTGTGTAGCTAAATAGAATATAAATGTGTACATTTATGCGTTTTTATAATATTTTGCAATAAAATTATATATTATCTATAAAACATAATATTGTTTACCATATATAATAAGGTAACTTACAGTTAGTCAAAAAACAGATTTGCACTGTTGTATTTTTCATTCTTTTCACTTTAAAACTTTTTTAAATAAAAAAAGTGTAATATAGGCAGTGTAGTATAATGTTTTGCACCAAGTTAATCTCCCTCGAGCGCTCTGCACTTCTAGTAAACCACTGACGACGAACTCAACCTTTATCAAATTTGAAATTTCCGGGCGCGCTTTGAGCGCGTGATTGGCTAGCGCCGGTCTTACCTACATGCAAATGAGGGCACGTTCCACCCGCCTTGAGACCAGAGCGTGTGGAAGTGGAGAGGAATGCATTCGAACACTTTTGAACCCACGAAAAACAAGTTTTTTTAATGTCCCAACAACGTTAAAGAACCATTTTCAAATTGGAAGAAAAACATCTCTATGTTTAGCGGAACTTATTACTGCGTTGGCATTGTATCATTTTTAGAACATTTTTGAACTGTTATGAGGCGAGAATGAATAATTCGGAGGACAGCGGAAGCAAGTGCTCGCCTGCCCCCATTTCAAGCTTCACGATCCAGTCCATTCTGGGCACCTCCAATGAGGGAGTCCGGTCGGCTGGAAAGGACATCCCCAAATCGCAGCCGAGGAAGCGGACGTTGTCCGTGTCATCGGAGGACGACTGCAGCGCCGGAGAGGACTCGGGCGACTGCTATTGCTCTGAGCCCGGTGTACCAGAGTCCTGCAACCCGCACCAGCCTCTGAACTTCTGCCTCGGTAAGTGACGATACCGTCAGTGTCTTTGTATTGCTATTATGAGACAAACGTTACCGCCATGGTCAATATAGACATTTCTGATGTCATGATGTTTAGTAAGAAATTCACTTTATAAATCGTCTCACTTCAGAAGCAGTAAGTATATAAAACATGAACTGTTTGTTGTTACTGGCTGTTGCTATGTTGTCCCAATTGCCACCACTATAAAAAACTCCAGTAGTGTTTTTATCCGACATATTATCGCTCGGTGAACAGGGGAAAGGTCAAATAATTAACCGAATTTAACCGAGTCTGCTAATTGATTATGCCGGCTTTCAGAGGCAACGCTGCATTTCGTCAATTGAGCGTTAAATATAACACGATTTAATTAATATCGTGCACCAGTGCTAGTCATATTGTATTGTTTATTTAACAGGGCACTTGTAACCTTTCAACAGTCGATCAAACAGTCAGAGTTCAAATTTAATGAACTCTTGTGTAAAGTATCGAGTAATGGCTATGTTTAGCCTAATAGAAAAAAACCCACCGAGTGAATTTGATGATGGACGAATATTCTAAGCACTTTTTGTGCCACACTAAAAATAAACGTGTTTGCAACCATTTATTGAATACACACATTAGTTATGCATATACTGAAGCACAAAAGCTTTATATCATTATTCAAAGGACTGGAGGGTTGTGTTTTAACAGCACAATTTGATAAGACGAAATTTTTGTTGCATTGGTTGCAGGTGCCACAAAGGGACTTCTACCTGTGCAGGATGGGATCGACCGCCGGCCGCATTTGACACCGACCATACTACCGGATTACAAAGAGGAGCAGGAGCGAGCGTGTAGCCAAATGTCTCCAGTTTCTGAAGAGAGACAACGTGATGGCCCGGACAAACAGAGCAGCTCCGCCAAGAAGAAGACGCGCACCGTCTTCTCTCGGAGTCAGGTTTATCAGCTCGAGTCCACGTTCGATATGAAACGCTATTTGAGCAGCTCCGAGAGAGCCTGTCTCGCTTCCAGCCTGCAGTTAACGGAGACACAAGTGAAAACATGGTTTCAGAACCGGCGGAACAAATGGAAACGTCAGCTCTCAGCGGAACTGGAAGCTGCGAACATGGCGCACGCATCGGCGCAGACTTTGGTTGGGATGCCTCTCGTTTTCAGAGAAAATTCGTTGCTCCGAGTGCCGGTTCCGAGGTCCATCGCTTTTCCTACCCCACTGTATTACCCTGGAAGTAATTTACCAGCTTTACCATTATACAATCTTTACAATAAGATTGAATATTAACTTTTGCGCACAACGAAAATTCCTTGCTAAAGGATGACACATTATTACTCACTAAAACGTACAAAATACACATTTAACTATGTTTGACAAAATTCGTGTCTATTTATACCTCTTTATTTGGTGAAAAAATATATTTCTTATTATGCTGCAATTAAACGAGTGTAAAACACAAAAGCAACACGGTTCTGTATATGTCCTATAAAATACACCATGTGTATAATGATTATTTTGTACTATTATTTACATTTCTGTCCCCCCGATTAACCAGTTTTACACATTATAAGGAGTGAAAACATTGAAATAAAAGTGTAATCATTCGATTCCTGTCTCTAAAATGAAAACATCGGAGATTTGGAAAGAACACTCGTCAATAATTATAATAATAATAATGTATTGCACTGTATTGTATTTATTATTATTATTATTTTTAAAAAGAGGTCTATAAAATACACAATGATTGACAGTAATACTAGCTTAAAAAACTGCAATAGCACATTTTGATGTGATGCCTTTTCTTCTAAACAACAACATATTTACTAATATTTTGATTATTTTGTGAGCAGTCTTCGAATGAGCACAATAGCAAAAGGCCTACATGAAACCATGAAATCTTGTGAATGAATCTTTAGTAGTGCGCATATATATATATATATATATATATATATATATATATATCCTATATATTCAATTTTATACACCGCTTTCTGTTTCGTGTGTTTATGAGCTCAAGACAAACATTTGTGTTATAGTGACACTGGGTCATGTAAAGTGTCCCCATTTGATGCTTTCGCAATTAGGGATAATTACATGTTGCTTGTCACACGAACACGCATTCAAACATTCTCGGAGACAAGCGGAACGTCAAAGGCGCAGCGGGGCCTCAGAGAAGCCGCAGTCAAGAATGACAGTGCTCGCGGTGCAATCTGATAAGACGCACCCGCTGTCAAATTACAAAGGGTGTAGTGGTGTCATGTTGCACTGATTCCATTTTCTCTATACCTGCCACGGAGAAAGTTCATTATCAACACACACAAGTACTTTTTTTCCGACATGATGACAACAGTTTGAATGCCACCCCGAAATATGTTAATCGACTGCAGATTAAACAACGCAGTTTTAACGGAATCTGAGAGAAATGTGATGTTGCGCACAAATAAATAGTTAATTATGAAGCAATAGTTACATTTTAAATACAGTTAGTCCGTACAGTTTTAATTTAAACATCAGCAAACACCTTCCTTTTTTTCATAGTTGGCGGATATGGTTTAAAAACAGAAACAAATGTTGCTCTTTTTAATTGTGATTTATATACTATATTTCTTTGAAAAATTCGTACTTCGTAATTTGTACAGCCAGTTTTGTTAGCTATTTGTTGGCTATTTTTTTTATCAAAGTGACCCCCCCCCCTCCCCTTCTTTCTCACCCTAAAATCGCAACAAAAAAACCCTGAAACATAAGTGACTTCCCTAAAGGCAGGATGAAGAGAAGCTCCTAGCTTGCTAGTAATACTGTTGTTGCTGTCTGTTTGATTGACAGCTCAGACCAGAGGTCAGACTGCTCATGACATACATGCGAGCATAAACTTATGTGACTTCCGTGTAAATTTCATCCTGTGGGTTTTCAGTGTTTTCACATACACTTCCATTCACCGCTTCACACATCCATCTGTAGGTGAAATGGCAGGTGTGAATTACAAATTTTAATAGCACAGCAATGAAAATGATTTGAAGTGGTTTGAAGAGGTGGAAGACAGTGTGGAGCAGATTTGTTGAGATGATGTGTTGTGCCTCAGGATTCATCAAACTTGCCTGGCACAGCGGAAAGCAGGAGTAATTCAGTTTGGGATGTAATTTATGAGCAAGGTAATGGGCACTATATATAAAGTGGAGAGAGAGAAAGAGAGTGAGAGAGCAATAGAAATACAGAGAGAGAGAGAGATCGAGAGAAATGTTTTTCCATTCTTCTAACATCAGACCTGACATTGGTCTATTAATTTAAAAGCAGTGCTAAATCTAAAAAAATAAAATAAAAAAAAACCTTCAGCATTGCTTCTGTACATTCATGCTGTCTGTCCATATATGTGACCCTGGACCACAAAACCAGTCATAAGGGTCTGGATTTATACATAGCTGAATAAATAAGCTTTCCATTGATGTATGGTTTGTTAGGATATAGGACAATATTTGGCAGAGATACAACTATTTGAAAATCTGGAATCTGAGGGTGCAAAAAAATTTAAATGTTGAGACAATCGCCTTTAAAGTTATCCAAATGAAGTCATTAGCAATGCATATTACTAATGATAATACATTTTTTATATATTTACGGTTGGAAATTTACAAAATATATTCATGGAACATAATCTTTACTTAATATCCTAATGATCTTTGGCATAAAAAAAAATCAATAATTTTGACCCATACAATGTATTTTTGGCTATTGCTAAAAATATGCCCGTGCTACTTATGACTGGTTTTGTGGTCCAGGGTCACATATTAGCTAATGTTCTGCTTTCATATTATGCATGTATCTGTATTTTGTTGAAACTGCTCAATAATGAAGGAGTGCTGCAGGTTTGGACGGACATTTGCAATGATTGTCGTTCACTACAAACAGCATCTAACAGAAGCTGCTTTTCTCTAAATTAATTTAAGAAAAACATAACAAGGTTTCTGATTGGCCTCTGTATCACTTATGACCCCCACATGAGCGGCTGTACCTCTAGACTAATGGCTGAAATGAGGAGCTTGAGTCTGAACTGATTCTGGTTTATATCAAATCTTAATGGAGGAGCCGAAGGGAAATTATGTTTGGATCCCCCCAGACAATAACTAAATATGAAAGCCACTTAGTAATTTCCAGATGCACACTGAGATAACTTTCAGTTGTATGACAGAGTTTAACATTTCATTGATGTAGTGTTTTAGTGTACCATTCACAACTATATATATACTGTATATATGTGTGTGTGTGTGTATTTATCCTATGTATATATATATATATATATATATATATATATATATATATATATATATATATATATATACATACATATAAAAAATTAAGTTATTTTTTTTCCTAAGTGATGATGAAAACTACTCCGCTTTCCTAATGTCTTCAGTCCAGTGAGGCTGATCACTTATTTCATTGGGAAGTAGAAAGAAAGTCCAGTACATTGAGCAAAATCAATAATCATGGTATAAAAGTATCTCATATGGCTGAACTTTTCTCTCAGAGATGAAAGGTGATCACGTTTATCCATTAGTTCACATTGATTGTGCAGATGCAAGAAAGCGCTTGATTAGCTGTTTTTATAGGTGCAGTACAATTGCTCATGTTTTCTTTAAAATGAAATTTATTACAGCAAAAGTTGCAGGAATGATTATTTTGAAAAATGAAAATGAAAAAATTATATATTTAAAAAAATTAATTATATATATATTTTTTAACACTTGTTGATTTTTTTAGAAACAACATTCAAGAAATACACATACAATTAACAAAAATAAAACGTTTAAAATAATAAAGCACTTATTTAGTACAGAATAAGGTAATAAAAAAGGTATTTTCTCCTTAAAAACAGTTGCATTGTTTAAAAACATCAAAGACACGTTCAAACTACTAAACAAATAAATAAATGCAGCAAAAGTGCTTCCTTTCTCACATGAAATATCACTGAAATGATGCAGTCACTGCAACAGTTGTGTGAGCTCTCTCTCTTCTCTCTCCTCCATCTCATCTGTACTATCTTACTCTTTGTCTCTTTCTCTCAGACCCTGCTTTTTTCGTACTGGAAGAGGAGGGGTTGGGGGGGGGGGTCATTATTCTATTTAAGAGGTACAATTTTAGTAATGGCTTTTGCTGCAGTCTACAGAGACACAGCCAGCCTCCCTCAATATCCTGAACATTATTTGCTCATTTAGTTAAATGATGTTTCTAATTGGTTCATAATTAGTTGTAATGAGGCGGGCCCGAACGTCTCTGATGCAGATACGTCTTAATTCAACATGGCATCTCGCTTCTTCAGGAATAGTTGCCCATGGTTCTCGGAGGGATGGAAGCGAGAGGAAAGCTGTAAGGGGGAGGTTTCCTGCCATTGTGTGTTCCCGTAAATTGGAAAATGAAGTTTGCGGAGCAGTGGGGTTGAAGACCGGGCCATCATGAGCACTGCTGCTGTCTTTCTTAAATGATCTGGCCAATTGTCAAGAACCAAATATGGTTGCTACTTTGACATAGAACAGACAGAATAGAGCATTTAGTATGGTGTGTTAGAGATTTATTTCATAAATGTTTACTAAAACATTCATTTTTTATGGTAGATGCATGGGGAGGGAAGGGTCTGTGCTCGTAAGTGAATGCTGTGAAAGAGGGAAAGTGAAGGTCATTGCGGCTGGTTGCTGTTAACATAAGACCCTTTTGTGGTTTGGATAAATGAACATGTCCATTCACTGGAGCCCATGCACTCACCCCTTTTAAGCAGAACAGCCTAGTAATACACACAGGCACACACAAACACTATCACACTTATATACACACACACAATCAGTGGTGCCCAATCACTTCGCTTAAACAGCTCTAACAACTGCATGTAGAGCCAGTCCGTCTGCCATTCCTCTGCTCTCTGTTGATTTTTCTCGCTCTCTTGTTTTCTTTCTCTCACCCACATCTCCAGATAAGCTCACTCATTCGTTGAGATTCACGTTGTAGTAGAAGTTGATCATGCATTCACTTACTCACTTGAGAGTAATTCTATATAAACCAACAGAGAGAAAAGTAAATATTTGTTGTCTGAACATTGACTTATTGAGCCTTTCCCTAGAAGTGAACTTGCATGTGATACCTGGGTAAGGCATTTGATTAGGTGTGTTTTATTTAACTCAATACTCTGCTCTTTTCTCTTTTTTATGCCAAAAACAAGCCATTGTATCTATCTAAATACATACGTAAGACTAATAATATCACTTTATAATTGTTTTTATTATTATTATTATACTTATTTTAGAATTAGGATTAATGCATAATATAAATAGTCTATAAATATATTAAAACATTTATAATATATAATTATAACACTACATTTAATATAAAATTTTTTATTTTATTTCTTACGCTAAATATAAAATATCAATAAAAAATATAATGAAATATATGAAAATGTATGAAATATAAAAATAAAAACCATCAATAATATGAATATATATAATCAAACACACACACACACACACACATACACACACACACACACAGGATACATTTCATCACACTCTAAAGAAACTTGCAAAAATAGGGCACACTGTACTGTATTAATATGATGGAATTTTTTTACATGGATTTTTTTACAGGTGCTTTTGCATTGCTTTGTGTTTTAGAGTTTTTTGGTTTGTTTGTTTTTTTAACAGTGCAGCAAATTATATTATTTGTATTTCAGTATTATGGATTTCCGTATTACTGAAATTATACATTTTAAAAATGTTCTTACGTTTCTTCCCAGTGAATATGAATATGCATCTATCTCTAGAAAGATATTTGTCCCCCAAGTAAACCCACACACTCACCTGTAAGGTAATCAGTGTATGTGAAAAGAAAAACCTGATTAGAGAGATTTATATACACTAGGAGGCAGGGGTCACTCGGGTGGGAGACGAGTCAGGAACAAAATCAGTGAAAAGCACCTGTTCTTTATAGAGGCAGCTTGAGTGATAAGGTGACTGAAACATGATTGCAATCTAGTTTTTATGTGTGAATTTATGTATTTTTATGCTTAATATTCTTTTTTTTGTAAGACTACTTTGTTAAAAATAACTTGACATGTATTTGCTAAGTATTGCATTAGGCAGTGTTTAACTTAACAAAAAAGATGAGGTTTATGTTGCAAATGCCCTGGAGAGCACTTGACTGAGGGTGTTTTTAGTAAACAAGCAACTCAGTTTTTGAGAGATCTCTGCATAAAGCGCCACGTCTGGGTAACAATTCAGATGCGTGTGTGTGTGAGAGAGAGAGTGTGTGTATGTACTAGGGAGGCCCACTAGAGATCTTTTTCTCACAGGGAACATATTTGTAACCATTAGTTGGGTCTCCTGTTTCATGTTTCGTGTCATCTCTGAGCTAACAGCATCATCTGAGTGTATATGTGTATGTGTGTGTGTGTGTCCTGAAGATCCATGTTAGTGGAAGGAGACTCTGGTGCCTCTTCGTCCCGCAGATGATGCATCATTTTGGGTGTAAAGAGTAACCCGAGTCCTTCCTCCAGCATGGCTGTGGTTCTCCGTGGCCCCACGGAGCCCTGGGGAGGCTTTTAAGGAGATTTGGTGCTAGAGAAAACAGCTCTTCAAAAGAAGTGTCGTTACATTACTGAGTAATTAGCACTGCACTAGGGGCAAAGAAGCTCTCTGGCTAGCCAACAGAGGCGACTGCTACAGAAGACATACACAAGTAGTGTGCGTGTGCTTTTGTTTCTCATCAGTTCAAAGTACTTTCTAAGAAAAGCATGTGAGCATTTTGTCTTTGACAAGGAAAAATGCAGTCGACAGCCTTGTTATACTACCGTCTTTCCACGTCTCCATAATCATTTAACACATTTACTGTGGCTTGCTCTGTTTCACAGAGTGAGAGAGTCACTAAGTGCCTTTTAAAAGCATAACAAACATTACAGGTTAACAAATGTGACATTTTAGATATATGCTATAAAGGGAAAACCACCCAACATTTCAGTACATTTAATTTGACAGAATGGGAAAATGGCAATTTGAGGCATTAGCGCTTGACTTTGAAAGCACCCGTTTGAAGTAAAAGACATGCTGATTGCTTTAATTGATAATCTGTGGTTGGTTAAGTGCAGTTTTTGGTGTGTGTGGTCTTAATGAATAAATGTGCTTTTTTTTAATCTCACACAAATTTGCCTGTTCTGTCTCTCTTGCTCATGGTTTTAATTCAGTCTGACTAACCGCCTGGTAAAGAATAATACAGAAATGCTCCACGGATTGAATCACACTACCAAAGATTATCCATCCAGTCCTTTTTTTCCTCCTCAAAGTAGGATTGTTTAGGCAAAATGGAGATTGTATTTCTTACTTCAAAGAGTGTTTGAGGGTCTTGAGGGTTCTTTGAGAGGTAAAAAAAAAAACCACACACAGTACAACAGTACACACACACACACACACACACACACACGTAGGTCCGCACTAAACCAAGTGGCTGAAATCACCACTTACCCTTAGTCCTCGTTAAGGAGACTATTATCATATTAGAATCATATTAGCAGAGCATGGCTTAACCTGAAAGGTCAAAGGTCACAGATCAAAGGTACAGACCTGTGGGAAGCACAGAAGGAGAGGATGATCCTCACCTCTGTAACGGAATCCTCTCATTACAATAAAGCTCCACTCTGCCTGCTGGGGAGAGAGAGAGAGAGAAGCCACGGTCATGTGATAGGAATCAAGCCAGAGGGAACGAAGCAGATTTAGGGCCAGCCAACCAATAAAAAAAGGAAACAATGACATCATGATGAGATGACACAGACGTAGAGGCGACTTTATTCTCATTGAATTTCAAAGCAACAGGTAAAGATGATGAGTAAAGAGAAATTGGTTCTTAAATCTTAGTTAAGGCAAGTGGCCTTCTTTCAGATTTTAGACCATTTTAAACAACAAAACTGAGACCACCCCAAAATCTTGGGGAAACTACCAATGAACATCAAAACAATTAGTTACAGTTTTAGGTAATGTACAAATGACCTTATATTTATACCATATATTCTGAAAAATCCATAATTTTGCCAGACTGCTATTTTGTTGTTATTTTATTGAAAATAACTAGACCAGGAGCTTTTAAACTGGAGTTCAGGGTAGTCAAGTAGTAGTAACAATAATAATAATAATATATAAATTGTATAAATAAATATATTATTATTATTATTGTTACTACTACCTGACTACTGTGTGTGTGTGTGTGTGTGTGTGTATATATATATATATATATATATATATATATATATATATATATAGTTGTGTTACAACATAATAAATAACAATAACAAATATTTAAATTTTTCAGATAATACTGAATTATTTCTTTCTTTATTTTTTCTTTCCTTAGTACAATGACACTGCAAAGGCCAGTTATGTTATTGGGAGATAACACTTTCAAAGTGATTTAATGTTTTTTTTTTTCAATTTTGTTTTATTTTATTTTTTCTTATTTTATTATCAGCTAATCAACTTGCGGACCGTTGAAATCCTTGCAGACCACCAGGTTTTGAGAACCACACAAAAAAGGACAAAAAGCTCCGGACCAGCCTGTGGGCTTCTGGCCTCTCATTGGCTAAGGTCACAGGCTGTGATCAGGGTTCTGACCTCTGACTCATGGCTTGGAGGAACAGAGACAGACACAGAGGTGGAGTTGCCATCTCAGAGTGAATAAAGATCTTTGACCTTCACCTGAGATTAGTTTCAGTATCAGAACTAGAGTTTATTTCACTTCCACCCTCTAACTAAACCCATCTTTCTTTCTGTCTCAGTCTTTGTGCTCCAAAAATTACATGAAACGGGTGGTTGAATCCTGGCAGAATGAGACACATGGTGCTGAAGGACATATGCAATTTGGCTTGTACCTCCTGCAATTTGTTAAAGTCTCTTTTTGAATGAAATGATACATCGGTGCCCTTTTAATATTTCATCCACATTAAAATATGTATATATATTGGCCCCAAAAATATTTGGATACTTCAGTAGTAATTAAAAAAGAATGTCATTGTATTATACAACAAAACACCAAACCAAGTGAATATATTTTAAAGAAATATAGCAACACTTTTAAAGGAATAGTTTACCCAAAAATTCTGTCATCATTTACCTGTATAAGAATGTTGCCGGTAACCAATGACTTCCATATTATGGAAAAGAACTACTGGTAGTCAATGGCTAACTTATATTGTGTTCAACATAAGAAAGAAACTCATACAGGTTTGAACCAAGTGGAGGGTGAGTAAATGATGAAAGAATTTACATTTTTGGGTGGACTATCCTTTTAAGCAGAAGCAGAAGCAAAAGCAAAAAAAAAAAAAAACTCCAACACCTATGAACTTGAGGAGTTCTTACATTGATAAAAATATAACATTGCAAAAATAGCAATCTGCAAAAATAAATGTGAAGCATCATGTTTGCTGATGCAATATAGTTTGATATTTTGTATTTAATGCAATGAAATTCATGAGGTTTATGTGTGACGTGTCCAAACTTGTCCAAATCTTTTTATGTAAATAAAATTTATGAATCAAAGTTTTACAAAGTCCCTGCCTGTTTCAGTCTACAGAAATATGTTAAGAATTATACAACATTGCGAAATGTGAAAATGCAGTTATTCAAAATGAATTTAGAGTCAATTACTTAAAATGAAGTAAAACTATATTTTAAACATTCAGTTATATGAGTTTTATTTATTATGCAATTTGGAAAGATGTGATTTGTTTTTATATATAAGTTTGGTTTAAAACTTCTTGATTTTATACAATATGTGTCGTATTCAAACACACTGGAATAACATGGGTAAACCTGGGTTTTGCCAAATTCACCTGTAGCCATTAGCCTGGCAAAATGAGATCAATCTCCATGAGGCTCGAAGACACCGAGAGAAAGGAGGGGATCCACAGCCAAAGAAAAAGATCTGAAAGAAAAAGAGAACAGATCTGAAGGCTTTATGGAGGATTAGAGCCAACAGTGTGCTGAGTGATTGATCAAGTCTTTACGATGTCATCACCTGTCACAGAATGCTATGGGCAGAATCTACAGCTTGCCTGTGACACCACTCACATATCAAATCATATTCCTGTGAGACAGAGTAACTGTCAAACCCATTCCCTTCTGTGATCCCCACTGAAAGACTGCAAACCACAACACTGTGCCTTCAAACTCCCAAAGAATGAATGGACAGAAGGGATCTAAACAGAAAGAGAGGATATATAGGGAAAGGGAGGAAAAAGAGGGAGGGAAAGGTAGCAATTCTGTCCTTCCTGCAATTAGCATTCACGGTTAGCTAAGCAGAACTAATGCAGTGAATCTGAGAGTGTTGAGTTACATGTTCGCTGTCGAAGAACCCCTGGGCAGATTAGACTGTAGAGAGAGATGATGAACAAGAAAGAGAAAGAGAGAGAGAGAGAGAGAGAGAGAACAAAACCTTCAGATCCATTACAAGCTTTATTAGGGTGCTGGGTTATTGGTAGTCTGCTCTCCATGGGGACAAAAACAGTAGCGCACACACACCCAGGGAATGAGACATATTTAGCCTTGAGGAGGTGAGTGCTTAAGAAGTTAATGATGGGGTTGTTTTCAAAACAAAAAACAACAAAAATAAGAACTCTTGAGCCTGTGGGACTCTGGGGATTTGTTGTGTGCAGTTTTTAACCTGAAAAAATTAGCCCTGTTTCAAAGGTAAACAAAGGAATTGCTGGGCAGACCTTACTTTGTCCTTTTCTTTTACTTTAAAAAAAAAGAAATCTAATGGCAAACTGAAACCAATACGGTCTATGTATCATCTATATGCTTGGTCTGAACCACTGAACTCAATGGTTCTCTCTTTTTTTTGACAGTTGACAGCTTAAAGAACACTCATCAGAGCCTCTCTCGCCTTTTCAAACACACACACACATGCACACACGCAGAGGGCACATGTCTTGTGGGCTACTACTCTTCAAACACTGTATCCCTGGCAGAAGACATAACAGCCGATGGCGACTGTCCAGTGTGCGTTTAAAACGGTGCATTTGAAAAGGACCCCATTATGGCTGTCAATCTCTTGCCTTCTTTCTATCTACTTTTAGCCTGTGATGCTCTTCTGTTTCTGTTTTCACAGAGTTAGGTACAATTCTGAATTTAATAATTGGCTTATTTAATTCAACCTTCAAAATTCAAGTAATAATATAATTCTAGGAAATTAAGAAAATACAATATAAATATATAATATAAATTATAAGAAATTAAAGAAATATAATGTAATTTAAATATGTAATCTAATATAAACATATATAATAATTAACAGTACAAACAGTAATATTGTGATTTTTTTTTTCTATTTTAGAGCTTTAAAATGTTATTTATTCCTGTGATGGCAAAGTTGAATTTTCGGCATCCATTACTCCAGGCTTCAGTGTCACACAAGCCTTCAGAAATCATTCTAATATGCCAATTTGGTGCTCAAGGAATGAAAACAGTTGTGTTACAAAATTATACACATCCTTGCTGAATAAAAAAAGTATTAATTTCTTTAAAAACATCTTACTGACCCCATATATAATAATAATAATAATAATAATACACATTTCTGTCATTTTTCAAAACCTTCAAATAAGCCTTTGTCAAACCAACATTCAAAGCTTATCTTGATCTTTGCTTTTCTAAAATTAGAATACTTTTTCTTTTCATTTTTAATTAATTGTAATTATTTTTAAATTATTTTAATTGAATTGATTTTATTTATTTTAAATAAATCTAACTAACATTCAAATCGCAAAATTGCTGGAAAAATTTCCCCAGGAAGTGGCTGTTTAAATGCCCCTTTGTTGGGATTTACAGGATTAAAGGAACATGCTCCACCTGAATATTAATTTACAAGTATTTAATTTTACAAGCTAATTGTAGCCTTCATTGTATAGATGTTTAAAAAATATCCAGCCTTTTCTCAAGCATGTAGGTCATAAATCTTGTTCTGTGATCTCATCGGACTCTGTAAAGTCATACATGCATCTCCTGTCCTTTATTCGGAGCAGTGTGATCTCATGGGTCTTGGATGTCACTTCTCCATCGGTCATTAAGAAATGTTCCCACGCCACCCGTTAGCTTTCAGAGAGGCTGAGAAGTTCCACTTGTCCTCCTTCATAATAGACATAATAGGAACATGCTGCCCTTGATATATTTACTTGCTCTCTTTTCTGGCATGAAATCAAACACCTTACGCATGCTTTACTGCTGGTAGCCGATTTGTTACATCTGACAGGGATGAGCACATACTTGAGGGGTGGTGGCGGCAACTTAATGTGTTAAACTCCCATTCTCTTTTCCACCGCCACATGTGTAAATGAATGCAAACAAGCGAGCAAACACACAGAGATTCCGGAGAAGAAAAAAGGTGCCAATTATTGATTAGTTGTGACTGGGCCATTGGGGTGATCGGGAACTCCAATCAATAACTTGTTGTCCTGCCATAAACACTTCCAGATATATGTTGACACAAACTGAGAGGACATTATTTGAGCTAATGTTACGTTTATATCTTTTCATGATCATTGCAACCATCTTTTAATCAATATGAGTAGAAAATAACAGATATATTGTGAAGCATACCCACACACCTTGAAGCATACCTTGTACCCACACACACACACACAAAAGAGACACACAAGGAGAAACATTCATGCAGGCGCACTCACTCACACACTCACACACACACACACACACACACACACACAGGCAGGCAGATTTTTCTGCTCGCTGATCTGTAATTTGTAGTGGATTGAATCTACAGTTTAGAAAAGAGAAATAATTACCTAGCTAATCAGAGTAATTTAAGGTAATGGTTGATTCACATTTCACAATATGGCCCATAGCACTTTTGTTTAATGAATGCTGCTTGCCAATATTTACGGCTAAAGGTTTTTAGCAGAAAGTCGATAATGTATCTGTGCTCCCACCAGAAATGGCAGCAATTATTTTGCTCATTGAAGAAGCTTGTTTGAGCAGATATGGAGCAACATACATTGTGATCAATAGCTGTTTTTTTTTTAAATGCTGAATAAAAATGAAAGGTTCTTTTAAAAAAGGTTAGAATATTTTTTTTTCTAAAATACAAGCATGTATTATCTTGATGACTGTTTTATCTAAATCCTCAGTTCAGTCTGAGGGCAGAGAGATCAAGACACGAGCAGAGGTGATAGAGATTGACAGAGAAAATGAAAAAAGTGTGGCTGCTCAGGGAAGATGGAAAAGAAAGAAGAGCAGAGCATGAAGAATCTGTAGGTGAATTAAGATGTGTGAGTGGGATAAATTAATAAACATCCTAAAACATCACCTCCATTAACAAATATATGTCCTCCTTTCTTGTCATGAAACATTTGTATTTAATTCACTATACCTCTTTTTCACTTCATTTGCCATTGTTGTATAATTGCAGTTCCTCAGTTCCATTTTATCTCCCAATCCACCTTATTCTTCTGACTGGTTGGAGGCGGTGTGTTTAAGTGCACGACTGTTCTCTTGTTTCTGATTGGTTGGCCTTGCTTTTAAGGTCTGACAGTGAAGCTGCCATTTAGAGGTTGGCTGGTGCTTTTCCAAGTTTGCGATACAATGAGAAGGTTGCAAAGAGGTTTTTTTTTAAAGCAAAACCACCACAATCTTCTCCTTTGCATCCTTTAAGAGTTGTTACAGTTATTTTTGCTAGAGGCCACAAGATGCATTTCATTTTATTTTAAAACAAGTATTGAGTGTAAAAAATGCATATTAAGGCATAAAGAGAAAGACGTTTAAAGTTTTATATGTCCTACTGATGACTGATCACAACTAATAACTTTCGAATGGCACTCCGTTAATATTAAACATGGGGAAATTTGTCACCTACTGTTTATTGACACTAATTTAAGAACTTTTTTTTTAAACTACATATTCTTTTACATTTTAAATACTAGTCATCTCAACATATCTTTTTTTATATTCTATTTAATTACTTCAAGCAATATTTATATAGGAAAACAATTATAAAGAACAAAACAATTCACATTTATGAAAATACCCTTGTCTTTAATTCAATAACCCTGATAAAATATCTATGTATGCTAGTAAGTGTGTTTATTTTATTTATTTTGGAGGACAAAATCACAAAAATCATAATATAGAATACTTTTCAACCTGACATCTTCCCTTTATAACAGTTGGTTTCTTTATGATAGGCTATATCCTTGGTTTCATCCACATGCATTTTTATTGTAGGCTGCATTTTACATCCATACATATGATAATGAAAGCATAATTAACAAAATATGTACATTAAAACAGGATGTAACAATGCAAAAGTGAGGTAATAAAGATAGATAGATAGATAGATAGATAGATAGATAGATAGATAGATAGATAGATAGATAGATAGATAGATAGATAGATAGATAGATAGAGCGCTTGCGAGCGATAGCATTTCAAGCTGCTACTTTAGCAAAAATTTGAGATGTTCGTGTCAGGAGTGAGAGAGGGAGAGGGAGAGCATTGATTATACGCTGTATTTGTTTAACTAATATAATCCCCAGATTCAGCGTGTTTGTCTAGTAGCTGATCATTTGGCTGTGCCATGAATCAGAATGACAGAGGCACGGAGGAAAAGTCTAATATATCTGACACAGTCCAGGTCCTGCTCCAGTCGCTCTGCTCGCGTTATTGATGGATCTTTCAGCTCTGACACTCTCTTTACAGCTGCACGGAAGACGAATGAGAAGAGAGAGGCGGCCAAACACACACCGGCCTCCATTTCTGTGCCGTTGAACGCCAGGAGCGCTGGAGCTCAACACCGGGGTTGCATATTGATCGATCTCGGGCCTCTTTGATAATTTGATGCGCGTCACATTTGACAACGTTATGCTGGGGGAAGGTTGTATCTAGAGGGCTAATGAAACTGTTAAGCCATGGAAAAGGGAAGGGGAGGTGTGGGATAGGCTTGGATAGATGCAGTTTTTCGGCTACATTAACCTTGCAAATAGCTGTCAGAGATTCATAACGGGCACGCAACACACTCACACATGCGCGCACACCTCCCTGAAATCCTAATAACTTTGTCATTGTTGACATTAACATTAAACAGAAGCCAAAGCCATTAAAATCTCCTGTGCTTCGACACCAGGCGCATTATGTTGTTGGTGTAGAAAATGAAACTCTTGTTAGCATTATGGCCCGGCGCTTATAGCGAAACGCCATTGAGTGATTCTGAAAATTTGATTTTGAAAGTGTGCAGCACGTGACTGATGAGCGCCGGTGACGTAACGGAAGAAGCGCCAATGATGAATGACAGGGTTACGCTTTCGCATCGTTCAGAATTCAATTACGGATGTCTTTTGAATTCAACTTCAAATTTCTCAGTTGGATTAAAGTGAAGGAATATGGTGCAGAACTGCAATTCCAATTTGAACTCAAAGGGACAGTTCACTGAAAAATAAAAATTGTATTATCATATACTCTTCTGCCACTTGTTCTAATCCTATATGAGTTTCTTCCTTCTACTTGATCAACACAAACAAGAAGATATTTTGAATACTGCTGGTAACCAAACAGCCATTGACTTCCATAGTATTTTCTAAGTCAATGGGTACTGTCAACTGTTTGGTTACCATTATTCTTCAAAATATCTTCTATTGTGTTTAACGGCTGAAAGAAATTAATACAGGTTTGGAACAACTTGCGGGTGAGCTTTTGGGTGAACTGTCCCTTTAATTAGGCCTATACAATCAAAATTCAAAGAAATGTACATAAAAGCAATGCATACGGTTCAAGAAACATAGCTAGAACGTTATAAATAGAAAAGATTTGTCCAAACAAACTATAAATGTTGGCTTGTCAAATCTTGTAAAATACTTTTAAAGAAAAATAACATGTCTTGAAGTTCTAAGATTATTAGTCCTTACAGACGACAATGCCTGGCTTTTCTTAATCTTCTTGTCTTCAATTAAAGCTAGAGAGCGGAGTTATTTCACTAGTCTGTAAAATAAAATAATTAAAAGAAAATAAGAGGCAATAAAATTAAAAATAGTATAAAACGGCACGTACATTACATTACACTGATGTCAATGGAGCATTATTGAATCTGAGACAGTTTAAAATATTACTAAAAAAGTGTCACTGAATGTCTTAGAAACCCAAAAATGAAACCCATCATTTTTATTTTTTAAGTTTAAAAAAGTTGAGAACTCTGGAGCTGTTGCTTTCAGTAAACAATCACAGATTTTAATTCTGACAGTTTATTAAGTCTTGAATCAGCAGCATCTCAGTTGAAACAGCTTTTACGACAACCTGGAGGGTTGAAAAGATGGCCATATTTTGAATGCTTCCACCCAAATCTGGTTTTCACATTTGTTGTTTTATTTTTTGTGAATATGGAAATATGGATTCTTCTGAGGTATTTCCAGCAGGCCACAGTTTTTTTTTGAGACGGAGAGATGTAATAGAGAGATAGAGTGAGACTGAAGAAGAGTGATAACAAGAATACTCCTTCCAGATTGTCTTTAATTCAATAACCCTGATAAAATATCTATGTATGCTAGTAAGTGTGTTTATTTTATTTATTTTGGAGGACAAAATCACAAAAATCATAATATAGAATACTTTTCAACCTGACATCTTCCCTTTATAACAGTTGGTTTCTTTATGATAGGCTATATCCTTGGTTTCATCCACATGCATTTTTATTGTAGGCTGCATTTTACATCCATACATATGATAATGAAAGCATAATTAACAAAATATGTACATTAAAACAGGATGTAACAATGCAAAAGTGAGGTAATAAAGATAGATAGATAGATAGATAGATAGATAGATAGATAGATAGATAGATAGATAGATAGATAGATAGATAGATAGATAGATAGATAGAGCGCTTGCGAGCGATAGCATTTCAAGCTGCTACTTTAGCAAAAATTTGAGATGTTCGTGTCAGGAGTGAGAGAGGGAGAGGGAGAGCATTGATTATACGCTGTATTTGTTTAACTAATATAATCCCCAGATTCAGCGTGTTTGTCTAGTAGCTGATCATTTGGCTGTGCCATGAATCAGAATGACAGAGGCACGGAGGAAAAGTCTAATATATCTGACACAGTCCAGGTCCTGCTCCAGTCGCTCTGCTCGCGTTATTGATGGATCTTTCAGCTCTGACACTCTCTTTACAGCTGCACGGAAGACGAATGAGAAGAGAGAGGCGCCCAAACACACACACCGGCCTCCATTTCTGTGCCGTTGAACGCCAGGAGCGCTGGAGCTCAACACCGGGGTTGCATATTGATCGATCTCGGGCCTCTTTGATAATTTGATGCGCGTCACATTTGACAACGTTATGCTGGGGGAAGGTTGTATCTAGAGGGCTAATGAAACTGTTAAGCCATGGAAAAGGGAAGGGGAGGTGTGGGATAGGCTTGGATAGATGCAGTTTTTCGGCTACATTAACCTTGCAAATAGCTGTCAGAGATTCATAACGGGCACGCAACACACTCACACATGCGCGCACACCTCCCTGAAATCCTAATAACTTTGTCATTGTTGACATTAACATTAAACAGAAGCCAAAGCCATTAAAATCTCCTGTGCTTCGACACCAGGCGCATTATGTTGTTGGTGTAGAAAATGAAACTCTTGTTAGCATTATGGCCCGGCGCTTATAGCGAAACGCCATTGAGTGATTCTGAAAATTTGATTTTGAAAGTGTGCAGCACGTGACTGATGAGCGCCGGTGACGTAACGGAAGAAGCGCCAATGATGAATGACAGGGTTACGCTTTCGCATCGTTCAGAATTCAATTACGGATGTCTTTTGAATTCAACTTCAAATTTCTCAGTTGGATTAAAGTGAAGGAATATGGTGCAGAACTGCAATTCCAATTTGAACTCAAAGGGACAGTTCACTGAAAAATAAAAATTGTATTATCATATACTCTTCTGCCACTTGTTCTAATCCTATATGAGTTTCTTCCTTCTACTTGATCAACACAAACAAGAAGATATTTTGAATACTGCTGGTAACCAAACAGCCATTGACTTCCATAGTATTTTCTAAGTCAATGGGTACTGTCAACTGTTTGGTTACCATTATTCTTCAAAATATCTTCTATTGTGTTTAACGGCTGAAAGAAATTAATACAGGTTTGGAACAACTTGCGGGTGAGCTTTTGGGTGAACTGTCCCTTTAATTAGGCCTATACAATCAAAATTCAAAGAAATGTACATAAAAGCAATGCATACGGTTCAAGAAACATAGCTAGAACGTTATAAATAGAAAAGATTTGTCCAAACAAACTATAAATGTTGGCTTGTCAAATCTTGTAAAATACTTTTAAAGAAAAATAACATGTCTTGAAGTTCTAAGATTATTAGTCCTTACAGACGACAATGCCTGGCTTTTCTTAATCTTCTTGTCTTCAATTAAAGCTAGAGAGCGGAGTTATTTCACTAGTCTGTAAAATAAAATAATTAAAAGAAAATAAGAGGCAATAAAATTAAAAATAGTATAAAACGGCACGTACATTACATTACACTGATGTCAATGGAGCATTATTGAATCTGAGACAGTTTAAAATATTACTAAAAAAGTGTCACTGAATGTCTTAGAAACCCAAAAATGAAACCCATCATTTTTATTTTTTAAGTTTAAAAAAGTTGAGAACTCTGGAGCTGTTGCTTTCAGTAAACAATCACAGATTTTAATTCTGACAGTTTATTAAGTCTTGAATCAGCAGCATCTCAGTTGAAACAGCTTTTACGACAACCTGGAGGGTTGAAAAGATGGCCATATTTTGAATGCTTCCACCCAAATCTGGTTTTCACATTTGTTGTTTTATTTTTTGTGAATATGGAAATATGGATTCTTCTGAGGTATTTCCAGCAGGCCACAGTTTTTTTTTGAGACGGAGAGATGTAATAGAGAGATAGAGTGAGACTGAAGAAGAGTGATAACAAGAATACTCCTTCCAGAGCCATACGGCAGTCTTCCCATGAGTTAACCTGCTAATTAGGCAAATATAATTACTTAATCTTTTAATGATAGGATACCATTGTGTATGTCTTATAAAGAAATATTGTATACCTTTAAAGATCATCTGAAGAGTGAGGTCCCACTTCTACACCTATAGGATGCAGAGAGAGAGCAAGAGAGAGATAGAGAGACTGGTGATGCTAGACGCAAAAAGCACTAAGATGTTCCACTCAGATCCCATAATTGGTCGAGAGGCTTCATTTCACTGGCTGATTTCCTGTCTTTTGACTGGTTTTAACAAGGCTGATGCTTTTAATAGAGCTCTGAGTACTGACTACTCTGAAGCTCCTCTCTTCCCTCACACCATCCCTCCCTCTATTCTTTTCTTTTTTCTCCCGGATAAAAGAGCGGAGACATAAACCATCTTTGCGCCATTCGCCGTTGAATACCTGAAAACCTTCTGCCACCCCTTATCATGCCAGGATCAGACACCAAACAGCCATTTTCCTCGCCCAATCACTGCCCTCGCAACATCAGAGAGAGAGAGAGAAATTGAAAGACATCCTCATGCGCTGAATCCTTTGCAGTTTTTTTCCTCATAAATGAAAGCTGGGTAATGTAAGATACGTTTCTGCCTTTCACAGACCAGTTTACTGCCCCCCCTCTTCCCTTTCACCCCCGAGATGACAGACAGGTAAAGAGAGAGAATAAAGCAGCCGACAAAATGGGACAGCAAATTACTACATTTCCCCCCTCCGAACGCTGCTTTCATTACCTGGGAAAATATATCAAAAGGTACTTCAGTCCGAAAGGTATTTTAATAATACATTACTGTCCTCATAACTACTCTTAACCTTTAGGTAGAAATGCATTTTGGATGAATGCAGCTGTCGAGGCCTGGTGCTGGGATAATGAGACTTAGGCCTTATTTACCGCTGTCTGTCTGGAGGAGCAGACAGCCTGCAGCCTTCGGCAGGGAGACGACTGCATCCCGAGTGGCTGATATACACTCATCCTGAGTTCAGCTCTTAAACAGGGTGGAGAACAGTAAAGAAAGCTGCGTTCGGGTGATAAGGAGAATTTACAGGACAATAATGCTCACTGATTCAAAACATGCACCACAACTTCATAAAACAGCAACATTTCCACTTTCAAATTAATAAGAGATGAGAAATAGTTCTATGCTCTCTTTTACAATTTCATTTGATTTTCTCTTAATTTTATAAAAATTGTGACATGACATTATTACTCATTATTTCTACAGAACCATTTATACCATAAACCCTAAACTGTAAACTTATAAAAGGTTATATATATATATATATATATATATATATATATATATATATATATATATACTACTGATCAACAGTTGTTTTTAATTGTAAGAATATTTCACAAAATTATTTTTTTCTGTATTTTTAAGCAAATAAATGCATAAATACTTTTTAAATATGTATATATAAATTTTTGTGTATATATAAAAAGTTAGTACAGAAAAAGTTTAAATAATACACCAGTAAAAAAATTTAACACCATCAGATAATGGTGACATTCTTTTATTTAGTTATTTTTTAAATATGAAAAAAGTCAAAGTTTGCATTCACGGTCCTAATTTGAGTTCTGTTGATATTGATGAATATTTTACATCTGACAGTGTTGAACCACATTGAAATTTTGTATTTTGTCATGGTATAAGAATCAGTGAACTGTAAAACAATGAAACACAAAATATAATAAGAATGTGTGTTATTTTAGCCCGATGATTATTTTCTATCATTTATAGCAACACTTCTTTTCATTTCAGCCACTAGATACAAATCACATCGGAAATGATTCAGGTAAAAACAAGAGTCAGTGCGACATATTTGTAGCTTAGGTCACAGTCTGTCAGCGCTGCTCTGGCTTGCAGTTTTCCTGTAGTGTTTACTACACACTGTTTATGATTATTAGACTCAGATGATGTTAAATCACTGTCAAGGCTGAGTGCCAACAGCAATCACAATTTCTCACTTGTTTTCTCTCTCTCCTTCAGGGTGAGAGGTGAAGCAGCAGCTCTTGTATGCGGGTATGTGTGTTTGCTTGTAGCGTCTGTTGTTTTGTTGCTCCACAGGCCTCAGAAATGCTCCTTTGGCCTTCTGCACGGATGCTCATTATGCTAGCATGTTGCTACACACTCATGTCGAGGTACGGTAATGAGGGTCTAGGGCTTTTATACTCAAGCGGAGCACCTTTGCCTGCCAGGGAACATAAACATCATTTGAGAGGGGGGAACAGGCAGATGATAACCACAGAAGAAGCAAAAAATAGACTTTCACAGATAATAATTTCATCCGATCATCTCTGTTCCCAACAGAGAGAATAATGAATAATAGAGCGGTATGTTCTGGAGTATTATAATGCATCAATGCAGCATCATAGTTTCAGTAGCAATGACTAATTATGTTATAATGGGTTATGATGGATGGATACTGAAAAGCAAAGTTTACATACTTTTACCACTCACAGATATGTTACACTGAATATTTTTTATCAATAAATAAATGACAAAGTATATATTTATTTATTTATAAATATATATAAATTCTAAAGAAAAACAAATAAACAAATATAAATGTGTATTTTAAAAGAACATGCATCATCAGTATTTTTCAGCAACTATTAATAATGTCATAAAGGGTTCAGCTTATAAAGATTAGTGATGCTAACAATGGCCCGCTCAGTTTCCTGTTGTGAGGCATGTAAAGCACAGAGAGGGACAATGACGGGGGATGACACCGAGAGGTAGATGGGGTCTCTTTTTGCTTTTTGCCCGATGAAAGCTTGTCAGGAGAAGGAACTCATTGTACTAGCTACTACTGACAAAATAAGTGAGGTAAAAAAAAAATTTAAAAAAAGAGGCCAGCTTTGTTATGAGCACCATTTAGTGACACCTTCCAAACCCAGGCATTCTAGACTCCCTCCAGCCGATTATTTTCAGTAGTGGAACAAAAGCTGGTGCTATTAAAGACTGTTAATTAAATCCAGCGCCTGTCTAATGCTTTTACACCTACACTTCAGCAGGCTCTCTCTTTATCCTATTCAGATAACTCCGAACCATTTCCTTCCCTCTGCTGTCTTTACAAAAGAGCAAGTTACAATGAATGTTAACGGGAATGAAAGACCCTGCAGCGATGTTAATGGTGATTTTAGCCCATAGAGTGCTACACTAATGGTTAGCGCTAATTACAGTGGTATCCTGGGCCATCAAAAAAAGGAGAGGGATCAATATGTAACACAGGAGTAACTTTGGTTCGTGTGGCTCGGGCCGACGTCATCTTCTGACAACAAGACAGAAGCTGAACAGCAAGATGATGTGCCTGTCATAGATAGGTCAGTGTGTGTGAGAGAGTGTGTAAGAGAGAAAGTGAGCAGAAGAAGGGGAATCATTATTTATTGAGAACAGATTCTGCTTTCTACCTCATATTTTTACTGAACATTTTTTATATGCAAGACTCAGGGGGTTTAAGCCATGTCTTTTATTTAATGCATTTTTAATGCAGTTTAAGGCAATTTGTAATGTCTGCTAGGTAATGGTATTTATCTAAGACTGTGAAATAATGTTGGTTTCATACTATATTAGTGGTGAGATCTAATTGATTATCATTGATATCAAACCTGTTGATATCATAGACAGATTTATAGCAAACATAATGTGGCTGATTCCCTTTCACCTTCCTCTACACATCAGTCTCATGTATAGACCTATACTTCAGATTCTTATTTCCTGTTATTGTGCAAACAATGACCCATGACAAGCAAACAGATGAGAGGACAGAACATTATTACATTTCCATGTAAATGACAAGTGTCCGGCTTCACACAAAGCAATTTGTTTTCATCTTGATGCTCTAGTATTGTACAAAGCACTTTACCTCAAGCTCCATAAATTACCCGAACAAAACACACTTAATAGACCTGATATTCGTGTCATTGTGCCTCTGATACCAAGCTAATAGATTTTGCCAGTATCCGAACACTTGAGGCTTGGAGGAGGTCAGGGCAACATGAAGGTTGGAGCTGCAGCGAAGTCCTTTGGTGCCTGAAATGAGTTTGTTTGTTTTGTGTTGTTTTGTATATGCTCTGTTCTCCTTTTCCACTCTTCGATGAGGGGGTCTGATGAAGAACGCGGATGCTACACACCTGCCCTGAGGTTAATAACTCTTTCTGAGCTGCAGATGGGACTGATGTACGAATCCGGAGGAGAAATATTTGGTAAGGAACACATTCAGTTTTACATTCTCAGTTTATGGCAGTATTCTTGTTGTTTTTAAAAGCAAGTCGACTCGATTGTTGAAAAAAAATAGAGAAAGTTATTGATCAAACACACTTTTAAATTGCATGAGAAAGTTTTTTGTGGAAAGACACCAAACAGTACAATCCTCAGTGGTTTGCTTCCAAGTATCCGTTTTGTTGTTTGATGAGTCCATTAACATGATGCCATGAGCTCCAGTAACATTTTAGTTTGAATATGGCACCAGATGATTGAAGCTGGGCTCATCCAGATATTAGTTTAGTGGGGCTTGGACATTAGTCCAGAAACTTTCGGTGTGTTGTGAGAGCCGAGCAGGTCAGCACTCTGAAGTTTTTCAATGGACTACAGAGCCTTCTGGTTGATGGACTCCATTGATGAATCTTAGAGCCTCTGGTCCTTCCATCAATAAACCCGCCAACAGATACCTCCCCACCCAAATCTCTGATCTTCGCTGAGGCCCAAAGAGCTTCGGCCCATAATAAAAAAAAATAATCCAGTTGCAATTCAAGAAGATGGCATCAGGACATAAAAAAGCTCTCTTTTTACTAGGAGTACTCTCAAGTCTGCCTAGAGCGTTGTGGTATTGATGTAGCAAACTAAATTTGAGTCAATCTTGCCTCAGAAAAATGGATGGAAGACCTGTTAATGCGTTTCAAGTGGACGTCATGAAGGACAGAGTAGAAATGAAAGGATATTAAGATGAGACACAGAGCAGAGGGCAGATAACGCAAGAACAGACACCTCTGAAAAGAGGCTAAGAATGACAAATGTAGTTCAGTGATTGCTAATAATGGCGGTAAAAGGGAAAAAAAGCTCCAATGTTAGAATATGAAGCCTCTGATGCTTGAGACATAAAAGCAGTCACACTCCTGGATCAAACACACAACGGCGCTGCAGCTAAAATGCTAAATAGCAGATAAACTAAGACTCAAAAAACACCTAAGAAATATATTTTCGAACATCAAACAGGAAATGGTGTCATTTATGGTGACGACGATATTCTACATCCGGTCCTTGTCAAAAGAGGTCACACGTTTTAATCTCTTCCAATTAGCACATTAAACACCACCCCTAAGTGCTACAGAACCACACGAGCAATGAACCTGGAGCAAACGAGCCAGCTGATTTAATTGGTAATTAACGAGTGGTCTAAAGTGCTAGCAGGCAGCAGAATTGTAATTCAAAACAAGGGAAAATTAATCACCCTAATTATTCAGGAGAAATGCATTCATTAGCATAATTGAGGCTGGTAGGATTAAAGTTCACTCAGCTCAGTCTCTCGCAACACAGTTTATCATGCTTGAGCAATTACTTAATTGTATTATTATTTAATAACCTAGATCTTTATTTATGGTTCACACTGTATCAAGGCTTGTGGAAAGTTTTATTGTTGAAAAAGACTGATGGGAAGTGTGTCTAAAAGTGACGGCAACTTACTGTGTAAGTTTCCGATAATGTTCCAAACACTGTAGTAAAACGTTTCTCACTTATGATGTAAATGGATTGTCCAGACCATTCAAACATGTCAAAACACCTAAAATCAGGAATAGTTTTGATAACACTTTAGTTTAGGGACAGTTCTTACTATTAACTAGTTGCTTATTAGCATGCATATTAATAGCATATTGGCTATTTATTAGTACTTATAAAGCACATATTAATGCCTTATTCTGCATGACCATATTTAGATCCCTTAATCCTACACCATGCCTAAACTTAATAACTACCTTACTAACTATTAATAAGCAGCAAATTAGTAGTTTATTGAGGTAAAATCCATAGTTAATAGTTAGTTCATAGTGAGAATTGGTGTGACCATATTTTTTTGTTAAAAGTTAAAAGTAAAAGTTTTTTTGTTAAAAGTCAAAATTTGAATGCTGTGAAACATTTGTCCTGGATGGCCACGTCAAAGCTGTGGTAATTCTGGAGAATCTATCTGTTTCTTTCCCAGCATCTGTTGCCTGCACGAGGGGAAAAACATTAGCATGGAAAGCTTTGGCAAATTAACCCCCTCCCCAAAGAATGCCCAGATGGGTTTTTTTTAATGGTGCCATTATGCACTAAATTAAAAGGTGGTGTAAATGGATCTGTAAAATTTAAATGACTTGGAAAAAGTCACATCTCTCCAGTCAGGACCGCAGCTACTACTGTGGTAAATGGGGTCAGAGTCAGCGTGGAAAGAGTTAATCATACACATATGAAATAATCATGAAGGAATGGGGCATACAGTTTGGTGGCAGTTCCTAAGCTGCTATATTTAATACTCCAGCTGTTCTCTGGAACTGAATAGTTTGTTTTTAAACAAGCCGTCAAGTGATGCAATAAGGCAAGAGTCTCAGCGCAGAAATACAGAAAGTGGATCTTCATTAACAAATAAAAATAAAATCAATCATATTTAACCAACTAAGGTGCTTGAATGTGACTGCAGAAACAGATTCAGACATGTGAAATGAAGCGGAAAAAATGAACTTTCATCACTATAAATTTGCTGATTATTACATATAAAAGGTTATTTGTTGTTTCATGTTAAAGAGTTTTGCTTGCCTTTCTTCTAATTATAATATAATAATTTAATTATATAATAAAATAATCTAATTATAATATAATAATAAATGAATTCATATTTATGTATAACATTTATTTGCTTACATAATTTATTTAAATAATTAATGTATTTGTAAATGCCTTTTAATTTATGTAAATAAATGCATATTTAAACATTTATTTGTTAGATTATATTACATAAATGCAATAAAAACAACGAATAACTAAATTAATGAAATGTCAAACATGAACAAACTTGGCTTTGTTGGCAACATTATATAGCAATGTCCTGTTCAATCATATGACACGCGAAATACGATGTTGAGAGAGCGATCCCGTTATGGAGAAATATGAGTGTTATGGACATCAGGGGGTCAACAAGGTCATGACCCTGACTGAGACCTTGTGGCCCCTCGTCTGGACATGAACATACATTGAGGACAATAACCTTTGACTCTCCAGGTTCACAGCTTCTTCCTGAACGTGAAATTGATTAGCTTTAAACTGAGAGACTGGGATATGTTGTTTACAACATGACAACTATATAGCAACTTGTCATTGCTATAGCCTGAGATACATTCTAGCAGCCTAAGTTACAATTGATAGAGTTTTTATGTATAATTCTACAGTGTGAACAGCAATAATGGAAAAATGGTGTGCGAAGAACGCTACACTCTGTTCTGTGAACATGAACGTTTTATCTCCACTGCACAAAGCAGACAAGCTTGATGTTTTTTTGTTTTTTTTTAAATCATCCAGGCAACAGTAGGCACAAAGTGTTCAGCTGTAGAGGGTTAGTTTACTCTTAGTAGGGAGGACCTCTGATGATACCAACACACACAATTATATCATGGTGAATAACAGCCCAAGAAAATATATGCCATCATCTGCTAACCACAATCTGACACAACATGGATTATTTCGCTGAGCGCTGCCAAAAATGGTTTTATGGTATTGAAGATATGCAGCCTAAAACATTGGTGCCATTTACTTCATATTACTAGGACAACATGGGCTTTCACACACAGTATATTTGGAAATGAATCACTGAGCATGTGAAGGGATTTTCTCCACTGAATTTCTGCATGTGAATGTGCAGCTTGTGCAGTAAACAGAATGGGCCTTATTCATGAAACACAAGTAGACAAAATTCAAAAATTAAATAATAATGCTAAAATGTAATTAATTTATTTTTTTAGTTTAGGGTTGGTAAGATTTACTTAATTGAATTTTTGAAATGTAATTAATATTAATTTTCTCTTTAATGAAATTCACCAAGGCTACATTTATTCAATCAAAAATACAGTAAAACAGTAATATTTTTTAAAATAGAATTACTATTTAAAATGGCTATTTTCTAATTAGTTTTAAAATGTAATTTATTCCCGTCAGGGCAAAGCTGATTCTTTTAGCAGCCACAACTCCAGTCTTCAGTGCCATATGATCCTTCAGAAATCATTCTAATATGCTGATTTGATGCATTTCTTATTATAACTGAAAACAGTTGTGGTTCTTTAATTTTCTGTGAAAACTGAGACACATTTTTTTAGGATTCTTTAACGAAAATAACAGAATTGATTTGAAATATAAATCATTTTTAATATTTTATTAAATACTGTCATATTTGAATAATGCATCCTTTCTAAAAAAAAAATTATAATAAAAAAAAACTCTTACTAACTTTTGAACAGTAGCATATAATTAATAACTCTTAAACTATTTGAAATGGTTTTATTTTAGATCTCACCTGTAGTACAGGAGCAGGATGTTGGCCTTATCCAAGCCAGGCCTAGGCCTAGTCCCTGAGTAAATGCAAGAAATTGGAAAATGAAATGGCCTGTCAAAGCAACACACACACAAACACAGACTGGATTTCACATTGTGAATTTTAAGTGTGTTCATTACAAATGAATCAAGGCGAAATCACAAAGAACAGGGAGACCTATACCTGTCAGTCACATTAATCATGCCGCAAACACTCTCACACACAAAAGCCTCGGGCATGTTGTACCTGGTTCCTGGTGCTTTGGAGACTCCAGTGAAGACTGAGGTGTGTTCCACAAACAAAATCAGCTTCGAGTGTCCAGAGGGGTCCGAATATCAGCACCTCATCCATTATAAAAGCACACAAATACATTAATACACCAAACAAGACCAACAAACAACATCATTCACCCTCTGGACACCCTCCACCAGCTGACACAGCCAAGGCTGTGCAGTGAGAGTAATGGTGTGTTGCAACGGCAACCAACGAGGAAATATGAAGACATAAAAACAACATTTTAGCAAGTTTCACATTTTGTCATCAGTCTCGACTGTCCCAAGCACATACCCCAGCAAACCTCGTCATGCTGTCCGGGGAACTCCAAATTACCACATTCATTACATTCCTCTCTCCGCAAAAATCCAACTGCAAACAACAAAGGATTAAATACCATGACAGGTAGGCAAAGGCAGATAAACTCACCTGGCATCAACAGGGATTATTTTTCATTTCATCCGATTTTTATCCTTTCCATCCTGAATTCTTGGCCGCCGGGCCTGCGTAAGTAATGCGATCCAGCGGCGGGCGGGGTTGAACGAGCTCTCTGGAAGCTGCCGGAGTCTAACGATGTTTCTACGGCTGCCAGGGAATTTCTGAATGAAGGCAACATCCAGACAGACTCATATCTGCTGCCAGACAACACAAGCTTCGCATTTCACCTCTATTGTGTTTCAGCCGATTTTAAGGATCGCAAACGGCTCAGAAACAAATTGAGACAAAGCAAAGTACATTTAGAGGGACGTGCATGTGTGTGTGTGTGTAGCCAACATAATTTAAGTTCAGTTTACTTGGAAGTCACACAGACTGGGAATTTTTCTCTGCCGTGATGAGTTGACAAGTTCAAAATGTTATGAAAAAATCTTCTTTTTAAAAAAGCAACATTAACAAAACTCATTTTTTAACAGCTTCCTAAAATACGACTAGATCAGGTGTCCCCGGTGACCCCACAGGGATCCTACAGTAATGGATGAGTGTGGGGTCAAAAGCAACAGTGTGTTATATTCAACGTAACACAAAAAGTTCCTCACATCACCTGAGAGCGAGGACAAGGCCCCGTAGTGCTTCTACGCCCCCTTTTTTCAACCCGCCCAAGGGTCTTGTTACCGTGGGGACGACATGCTGCCCTCTCACCGGCCACTTTCTCCAGTGTCGGAATGTGGAATGCCATTGTAAACGGTGCGCCCCGGCATACTGACAGATGAGCGAGGGGTCCCGCTCGACGATGGCAGAGGCACACATGCCTTTGTTTGGCTTCCTGCCCTCACCTTTTGCCCCATCATACTGAGAAAAACAGAAAAGAGAGGGCGGGGAGGGGAGGAAAAGAGCAAGAGTATCTTATCAGTGTTCCCACAAGGTCTGAGAGGTCTCTGGTTACCAGCCTGCAGTGTCTTTCTGCAGGCCTCACAGAACACCTGTGAAACGCACCAACACACAGAAGTGATTTTTTCAGTGCTTAGAATAAATCTTAAGGAAAAAATGCATGATTGCATAATAGATTAATGGAATGGCAGCTCCAAAAGTCTTCAGATCTAGACACTGGATGCAAGTATCATTTGTGTCTGAAAGATCACCAGCCATTTATATCAAACTCTCTCTTGTCATTCTTTCAGAAAAACATGTGTTTTTTTTTCTTAAAGGTACATCCCTCAACAGATACAGGTGATGCAAGCAACAAAACCTGACAACGGTTGTATGATGTTTCACAGATGAGGTCATGAGATTCTTGCCTGCTTTTTTAGCCCCACCCATATTGCCCTCATAAAGAGCGCTGATTCTATTCATTGTTAATGCCCAATACACCCAAATCCTGACCCTCTTTAAAGAAATATTCTGGGTTCAATACAAGTTCAGCTCAATCGACAGCACATGTGGAATTATTTTGGGCAAAAAAATCTGGTTTAAGGTGAGGACTTGGGGTCAATATGTAAATGTTAATACTCATTGTCTCAAAAGTACAGCAACAAGGCAGAAAAAATTGTGTGAAAAAATGTTTATTATTTTATAATTTTGTTGCCAAGACAATGCAAAACTAAAATAAATGTAAAAACCAATGAGAACAACTTTACAGTTCAATTAATATACAAAATAATTAAAGTGTTTTTATTAAATTATAAGCTTACCATTTCTTTTAAGTCCTGCAAAAATGGACAATTCCACTGCAAGCACCTCAATGTTACTTAGATTTTTTTTTAATAAAATGAACCATTATGTGAAAAAATTCTGTCAATTGAGCTTGACTTCTGCTGAACCCAGAATATTCCTTTAAACTTAGAGTCAGAAAATACAAGTCAGAAAGAATTTATGCCTAATGCTGTTGACATTTACCACAGCCTTCATTTTGATTTTGAAATTCTATGACATTAACCACACACAATATCCACCTTTTAACACGGAAGTGAACATTTTCCAGTGACTTCTGATTCATTAGGTAAATAACTAGAAAAATAAAAGTGCAGTAAAAACAATTTAAGTTACAAACCAGTGTGTTTATTATTATAATAATGAATTAAAATAAAATGATATATACTGTACAGTACCAAATACTAGTTTGCAATCAATAAAACAACATACTGGGTTGTTTTTGTACAGCTAAAATAACTGGAAGCGTCTGGCACTGAAAGTATATTGAAGTTAAAAATGGCTGTGTGTGCTGTTACATTACAAAACAAGGAGGATATGATAGCAATGTGTCTGCTTACAAATTTCCAGTTGAGAGAAAGCGATATTGTTCTTAATTGGCTGAGTGAATTAAGGTAAATGCCCTTGTCAAGCTGTATGTGTGTCTGTACACGTGTATGTGTGTGTTTTCACCTCCTCGCTAGTGTCACACACTTTGTGTTCAAGGAGACTATGTCATCACCTGCATGTTTGCTATTCAATCCCCGCAGCCTTTTGCTTGTTCACACACACAATGGACAGCGTTACCACAGCCCTCACCTGGAGCCAAGCCGACTCTGTTACAGGTGAGCCCGGGACCACAGGTAACACACACCATCTGGGGAGGGGCAGGAGTTTGAGTGTGTGTGTGTGAGCGAGGAAACAACGGCTCTGAAAGAGAAAATACATTTACACACCGCAGATCAATTTCAGCTTCACCATTGATTCTCTTTCTGTGAGACAAAAGCCACAAGCAGCGTACTTCCAAAGCCCTCTGCAGACAGGAAGTGATTATTTTAAAGCAATCCCACAGGTTAAGTTAGAATTCGTTTAAGTGTAGATAATGTTTCTGTCTTTAGGACAACAAAAACAGACGTGAAACAGACATCACTGGGCGGGGGAAGAAAAGAGGGGGGAAGAATAAGATTTAGACAGAGCAGAAAAAGCACAGATAGTCTGTCTTTTGTTTATAGGGTTCAATGACTCTTATTGTGCGGTACATCTAAGGAAAAATCTGGACTGGAACAAGGGCACTTGTCTGTAAATGTTAAATCATTTTTGCAATTTTTGTTAGTTCACCGTGAAGAAATGTACTTTTACCTCACATAATTGTCTGAACGCACTTAAATAACGTAGTCGTGTGTGTTTTACACTCTCCTGCAATGTGACGGTGGGGTTATGTGTGACCTGTGGGATTGTGAGTGGGGTTACCTTTTATCAGCTGACATCCACAGATCTGACCTCAATCACAGGTTGAGCCTGTAAGGTCCTCGAACCTTCCAGAGACCCACATTATCCACTGAACTGCCCACTGTCTGTTACGGGCAACAGGAACCCATTACAGCCAGCGCAATTACCATGCCCATCCATCCACACTGGCCTGTTCTAATCTGGTTAAGTGCATTTCCCTGCGAGAGGTTCAAATATGACTCTCTCTCTCTCTTTTCAATGAGGTCCACTCATTTTTCCCCCTCCCTTTTCCTATCTGTTTTTTTTCCTGGTCTGACTTGAGAGCACAATTTAGGGCTGATTTAATTTATTCTTCAAAACATGTCTAATGACATTACCCAAAAGGTGCATGTAGTGACTGGCTGCCTCTCTCTCTCTCTGTATTTTCTGAGTCTCTCTTATTCCATTAGACAGTAAATCAGGTTTAAAGACCATACTGAAGCTAGATGCTATTATGGGTGATTATCAAAACAACAGACAGTGGGGAAAAGTGTTTGCTAACTGGTTTATCTGCCCGTTCAGCGAACAGTGAACTACGGGCAGATGGGAATGCTGCAAATTATAAATCAAGCTTTTCAAAACTGAACATCCTGCACGCCGTAACCTGTGGTTCCAGAGCTGAAAGGAAAACAGACCGGTGAACTGAAGCGATTTTATGAAAAAATAAAATAAAACAAAATTACCACCATTCATGGAAAAAATGTTTTTTGCTCTTTTTTGTGCTTCAGACCCACATACTTTTTTTTTAACATTATTTATAAATTTTTTTTAGAGAATAGATTTGTTCTTTTTTTGTGCTTTTTTTTCTGCTTGATGCCTACTGCACGTATTTTTCATTTTTACGTTTCTGGCAATTATATTATATTATATTATATTTTATATTATATTACAGACACTTTCATCCAAAGCGACTAACATTGCATTCAAGGTATATATTTTATCAGTGCATTCATTAATTTTTAATAACAATCTCAAAATCAATTAATTAACAACACTTGCAATAACAACAACAACAACAACAATAATAATGATAATAATAATAATAATAATAATAGACCACTTTCTAATAAAATAAATGAGCATTTTCTAATATTAGCCACAATCCTATCAAAAAATTGATGATTGAATATTAGTAACACCAGCAAAACAAATCTGAGATTTTTGTTCACGCAATAGTACAACAAGTCTAATCTAGGCAGAATTCAGATATGGTGACATTCTAGTTAAACATACTGTTATGGACAATAAATTCATTGTACTACTAAACACTTCTTGTTTAAAAGTAAAATATTTTATTTGACAAGCTTACTGATACATGCATCATTTAAAATGAAATGCCAATATGGAGGCCCTATGCTACAGAGTTTATGAAGTGTTTAAATACACAGTTATTGGGAACACAAGCCTATTATAAAGTCAAACCACGTGTGTGTTTAATCTAACATTAAATCTAATATAAACACAGCAGCCTCCCTGTACACACATGCTCAGTGTCTATGCGTCTACCTCTCTAGACAGGGTTTTCATGGAGATTTATTCTGTGTGTGTGGAGAGTGGCAGAAATTGATGAGGGAAGTTCATCTACATAGCTTGCTTACAGCTGTCAGTGAGTACTTCATTACACTGATAAACCCCGGATCTGAAAGTTAAAGTATGCATGTGTTTGTGTTTCCACCAGGGGAGACCAGACAGCTCAAAGTGTCTGTCTCCTTCCAAGAGAATCATTATATTTCATCTACTGCGGGCCGTTAGTCACTGTCGCTTTGGCATGATAGTGTGGTGAGAAAGAGACGGAGAGAAAGGCGGACAGAGAAAAATAGAGAACACTTCTTAAATAAACTTGAAATTAGTGTAATTGATTCAAATGAGCAATTTTGAGGACCAAATATCCCCAAAAGGACAGTAAAATCAAAAATCACCAACATTGTGGGATGCAGCCAATGGTACAAGGAAAACAGCTCAAGAGACATGCTGAAAAGGGATAGTTTGCCCAAAATGAATCATGTAATCATCCTTTAGTCACCCTCATGTCATTCTAAACCAGTATGGCTTTCTTTCTTCTGTGTAACACAAAGGGAAAATGCCCCAAATGTATTTTTAATTTAGTGAAAGTCAGAGGTTTTTTGGACACCATTATGACACCACTGACAGAAAATATCATTAACTCACTATAAAAACAGTGGAAGTCAATGGAGAGTCCACACCATAATAGAAAAAAACAAACGTGTGTGGCTGTGTGTGTGTGTCTCTATGTCTCTAATAGATATGCTAATGCAGTCATTCTCTCCACTTCACTCTTTTATTCTCCCAATTAAAGCAAACGCCTAGAAAAGAATAATTAAGCCATGCATGGGCAAAAGACTGCTACAACGCTGCTCTAATGAAACATTATTGATTTCCTTTTTACCCAGTGTTGCTCACGCACACACACGCACACACACACACACACACAATGCTCTCCACACACTGAAACAAATGGACTTGTGGGAAGAGGACTCCTGTTTGCCAGGATGACCATTGTGAGGCCAGACCAATTAGGACACCAACAACAACGGGACAGAACAGATGCACCATACGACAAGAATTAGCAATAATACAGGGATTCTGTGTGTGTGTGTGTGGGCCAGATTTTTAGGCCAGATCTGAAGCCTAATGAAACTGAGAGTCTGTATTTGAACTGAGCAGCCAACACACAGAGACATGCACTATAATTATCCATCAGTGATCTCCAGTGCTCCTACTGGCAGATGAAGCGGTGGACGGTTTATGTCTGGACAAATGAAACAAAATTAAGCTTGAACAAAAGCACTATATAATTGTCAGACAATTCCGCAGACACAGGCCCTCGCAAATCAATATGGCTCCAATTAAAATATGCTGCAGCCAATTAGACCTATTGAGATTGTGTTGGGGAAATGATGGGGTGCCTTTAAAGCCCTGATGTGTGCATTTACACAGACCGAAACCTGTAATGATTCACTCATGCACAAAACAAGTCTGATTGTCCAGGTCATCAAGACAAGCCTCTCTAGAAATAAGGGAAGTAGGATTACAGAGACTACAGTCTTCTCACAGATGTCAAGGAATCCTTTTTTTTTAAATAACTGTTTGTGTTTTAGGCCATAGGGATTAAGATTCAAATACTAATGAATGTTATTCATCATACGTAGGCAGTTTTAAATGCTTTATCTCAAACGTAATGAACACTTTAAGAAACAAATAAGTGTCTTTTCTACTACTTTAACTTGTTGGAAGAATTATTTTGAAAATTAATTAATATGCAGAACAACTTAAAATATGCTTTATGTGGCAACGTCTACACTACTGTTCATATTTTGGAGGTCAGTAATTTTAGAGAAATTAATATTTTTATCCAGCAAAGATGCATTAAATTGATCAGAAGTGACAAAATTACATGTATAATGCAACAAAAAATGTATCACAACTTCCACAAAAATATTAAGCAGCACAAATATTATTTGATAATAATAACAAATGTTCCTTGAGCACCAAATCAGCATATTAGAATGATTTCTGAAGGATCATGTGACACTGAAGACTGGAGAAATGGCTGCTGAAAATTCAGCTTTGCTCTCACAGGAATAAATAGCTTTTTACAATAGTTTTACTGTATTTTTAAACAAACAAATGCAGCCTCTATGAGCATAAGAGACTGCTTTTTAAAACATTTAAAAAAATCTTACAGACCCTTACAGAATTTTGGTAGTGTACATACAGTAAAGACTGAATGAACCTGATCATATTTTTAAGGGTTTAAGAGAATCAGCTAAAACACTTTTTAGTATAACCACATTTTTAGTAGAACAACAGTTGTTTTTATCTCTCATTGTCTGAAACTACAGCAGAGAGGGCTGAATAATGAATCTAATGCACTCATTCATTTTAGCGAATAGGTTTTTGTTTTTTTGGACGGTTCTTGTAAATTAAGTGGTTTTCAATTGATTTATTTAAACTGTACTAACGAACCAATTTACTAAAACTATTCATTGATTTATTTAAGGCCTTGGAAAGAAACAGTAGATGACAAAAGTACAATATGTTTTCTAAATTAGATATTTAGATATATAAGAATTTAGCATGTTTTAAAGGGATAGTTCACCCAAATATGATAATTCTGTCACTATTTACTCACCCTCATGTTGTTCCAAAGACTCTGTGGAACACGAAAGAAGATATTTTTAGGACATTAGGGACATATTGTTAGAGTGTCTTAGATATACTTAAGATGCCAACCAATAAAGTGCTTAGTGTAGATCTGCTGTGGTATATCAGACTGGCAAAGAAATGATGAGTGAAAATATGAAAAAGGAGAGAGGAAAAGTGCCAGGAACTGTAACAAAAATGAAAAGATTACATGTTCTGATTTATTTCCGCTCTTATTTTTTGTTTTCTCTCTCTCTCCATTCCTCCCCTCTCAACCCGGGTCGCAGAGAACGAGAGACCATCATTAATGATTTAAGGCTGAGGCTTCATTTGAGATGCGTTTTCCGCGCTTTTCCTTTTACCCAGTCAAGCGGCTGGTTAACAAGCACAAGATTAAAAACACATTTCTCAATAAACATCCTGGTCACAGCACTTAAATGGACACTGCATTGAGATCGAAAGCACATTAGTCTAAATAGTAAAGCCCTCTCGCCACGCTTTCAATTTGTGAACTGTCCAATGAAAAACAGAATTAGACTCGACGACTATCACCATCTAATGGACTAATAACAAAATCTGATAAAAGCTGTTATCAGGGGCAGAACTGCAACACAGAGGACAGAGGAGGGGGAAAGAAAGAAAGGAAGAATAAATAAACGTACTCGCGGTAGCAAGCTTAATGGTTTTTCACATAGGGGAAAAGGGTAATTTAAACAAGTACATTTTGTGCTTATTGAGCTTGTTTTTTCTCGTTTGAGACCGAAAATGGGCCAAATCCTTTTTTCTTTTGAGAATGAGAAAAAAAATGCAGTGACAAAGGGTTGCTTTAAAAGAACAGAAATATATAAAAGCCCAGGCCGGGCTTGCTCTGTTCTCAGTGAACAAGCACTAGCACTAGCACTAGCACACACACACTTTCTCTTGTCCCCTTGGTGTAATTACATGAAATTAAAAGCATGTGGCTCTTAATGCACGTGTTAGTTTGAAATAGAGCCTCAATACAACACACCCCCATTTCCCATTTCTTCCATTTTCAATCTCTATTTCTTACAGTGATGCCACTTGCGACCTCGGTTCAATAGGCTGCCGATGTGCATATAAAAATCCCCTGAAAGGAAAAGTTTAGACCGAAAACAAAGAGTTAATCACTCGTGCATCTCATCTCCGCCTCTTCCCCCCCTACTTATTTTTACTCGTCCCTTTAATAGATTTTATGATAAATTAACTGCATTTTACTCTACAGAACAGACTCCATCAATGAGGCGGGAGAGCAGGGGGCATCGGGTTACAGTACAGGGAACTGACTCGGCACTCTGAGCAGATGCAATTAGGCCCCATTAGCCAGAGTCTAATTAGCCGAGGGTTATGTTGATATTTCAAGTGCTGTTTTATTATGGTATTTTGTTTCCGAACAGCATCTCCAAAAACAGCGCCGGGAGATGCGAAAAGAGTGAGGAACGGGTCAATAGAAAGTCATCCGAAAAGAGAATGAGAGAACGCACGATAGTGGAGAAGGGAGAGGAGGAAGAGAGATGGAGAAAACGAGCGAAAGGGAAATGAAAGCCCTCGGCTGAGAGAAATTAAATTGATCTGCTTGAGGTGCCACATTTAATTGTTAGGCAACAGAGGGACATGACATTTTACCTCCTCTCTTACTCTCTCTTTCACTCTCGCTCACTCGTTCTCTCTCTCTACTCACATTAGCTCACCGCATCGCCTCAAATTCTCTTGCTGGAGGCAGACAGTCTACCACATGCTGTCTCCTTGTCCACACGTCCAAACCATCACAAACCCCCCCACATATACACACATTGGACGTGACCCTGACTCATCCTTCTCTGCCCTTCTCACTCAGACTCTTGTCATTTTCATCACTTTTCAGTTCCTTGCATCCTCCCTGTGTCACAAACTATTAATATTAGAATGTTCTGACATGTTCTGTTCTTCTTTCATGGGAAACAGAGTAAAGTACAGAATAAAAAAAGAGACTGTAGCTGCTTTAAATATTAAGAGGCTCATTATTCTAGAATGACATTTTATGCTTCTTTTGTTTTTTTTCAACCATCCAGGCAGCTGCTAAGAGCAGGGTATTCAAAACAATTGGCTACATTACAATCAATTACTGTATGAGTCATCAGATAAGATAAACAGAGCAGTTCATCAGCATCACACACACACACGAAACAAACACTAACACACACAAGCACAAACATGCCAGACCCTTGAGCTCTCTCTCTATGTACTCACATTTATCAATCGAAAACATCTAAAATATTTTCAATAAATTAAATCAGGCTGTATTAATATGTTTGCAGGCTCTTATTAAATCTAATCAAGAGCCTTAATTAAAATGAAATAGGAATAAAAAATAAATGGTTTTCTACATGCAACTCAAACTCACATTAGAAACTAAACATTATAGCTTTAGAGTAAGACTATATACATTATCATTCATTAATTGAAATAGTTTTACAACATTTATTGTTTGTTACTGATAATATAATTCCCTACATAGTACAAGCGGTTTCGAAAATGGATGGATAATATAATGTAATGCAATATAATATAATATATTATATTACACACGTGGTCAGAATTGTTGGTACTCTTGGTAAATATGATCAAAGAAGGCTGTGAAAATAAATCTGCATTAATCCTTTTGATATTTAATTTTTTTTAAATCACAAAAATCTAACCTTTTATTGGAGAATAAGAATTTAAAATGGGGGGAAATATCATTATGAAATAAATGTTTTTTCTCAAATACACATTGGATACAATTACTGGCACCCCTTGAAATTCTTATGAGTAAAATATATCGGAAATACATTCCCATTCATGTTCACAATTTTGAGCACACCAGGGTGATTATGAATATGAAATCATCCAGCCATGGCTTCCTGTTTTCCACAGAAATATAAATAGGAGGGAGAACAAAGGCCAAATGAATCACCCATCACTATGAGAAAAACCAAAGAATATATTTCTGATGTGCAGCAAAAGATAATTGAGCTTCACAAATTAGAAAGTGGCTTTAAGAAAAGAGCTAGAGCAGTGAAAATTCCCATTTCCATCATCAGGGCAATAATTAAGAAGTTCCAGTCCACAGAAAATATTATGAATCTGCCTGGAAGAGAACGTGTCTATATCATCCTAATGCACGGTGAGAAGGAGAGTTTGAGTGGCCAAAGACTCTTCAAGGATCACAGCTGGAGAATTGCAGAAAAAGGTT
The DNA here is from genome assembly GCF_001515645.1 of Sinocyclocheilus grahami. NCBI lineage: Eukaryota > Metazoa > Chordata > Actinopteri > Cypriniformes > Cyprinidae > Sinocyclocheilus > Sinocyclocheilus grahami. The sequence goes on along the minus strand of NW_015505197.1, from coordinate 1,586,684 downwards.
GAGTTTCGGGGTCAGAAAACCTTAAACAAAATTAGCAAACAGCACCTACATCACCACATGCTGTTTGGGAGGGCTTCAAGAAAAGAAAAAAATCAAGAAAATAAAATACTTTCACCAAAAAACTATCTCCAGCATATTCAGTTGTCAGACACGACTAGAACTTCAAATGGGACTAGCTTCTATGGTCAGATGTAACAAAAAATTAGCTTTTTAGCAGCAAACCCTTAAGATGGGTTTGGTAAACACACGGATAAAAAGTACCCCCCATGTGTACAATGAAATATACTGCTGTATTTTTAACGTTTTGAGCCTATATTTCTGCTGGAGGTCCTGGACATCTTGTTTAGACACATGGCATCATTAATTCTATCAAATACCAACAGATAAAAAATCAAAAAGTGACTGACTCTGTTAGAAATCTAATAATGAGCCATGTTTGGATCTTCCAACCAGACAATAATCTAAAAACAAACCTTAAAAACAACACAAAAATGGGTCACTGGGCACAAAACCAAGCTTCTGCTATGGCCATTCCAGTTCCCTGACCTGAACCCTATAGAAAATGAGTGTGGTGAACTGAAGAGGAGAAGCACCGTCATGGAGCTGTGGATCTGGAGTGATTCTGGATGAAGGAATGGTCTCTGATCTCTTGTCAGGTGCTCTCTAACCTCATCAGGCATTATAGGAGAAAACTCCTATACTATTTTGGCAAATGGAGGTTTCAAAAAGTATCGAATAAAAGGGTACCGTTAATTATGTCCAATGTGTATTAGAGCAAATCATTTATTTCATAATGATATTTACCCCCATTTTTAAATTCTTATTCTCCAACGAAAGGTTAGATTTTTGTGATTTTTAAAAATAAAAGATCAAAAGGATTAACAAAGCAGATTTATTTTCATAGCCTTCTTTGATCATATTTACCAAGGGAACCAACAATTCTGACCACGTATGTTGTTATGTTACGTTACGTTATGTGTTATATGATGTTATATTATATTATATCATATAATGAACTAAATAAAAGTCAGAATATATTTATTCATTTTATAAATTAATATTCACCAAGATTAATAAATGCTGGAAAGTATCGTTCAGTGTTAGTTCATGTTATACCTTATGCATTAACTAATGTCAATGTGTGCAACCTTATCATAAAGTGTCACCAAGATCAGTTTCGTACCAGATTGGCAATTACTTAATCTTTAACAGAGCCTCTATTTGTCAGAATGGCAAATCATGGAATAAGACCCAGGATCAAGACAAGGCCACAATCCTCAGTCTGTTTACAACAAAGAGAATCAAGCGTGCGGCTGGTTATGTATTGCTGGAAATCGCCTGGGGGGCTATCAGGTGTCTGCCCTCTGCACACAAACTCCTCGCAATCCAAAAGATGCTGTCCACCAAAGCCCGCCATGGATCAGCCCACAGCCATGACAGAACCCTTAATAAAATGCTTTTGATGGAGAGTGGATGGAAGTGTTTGATGCATAGAGATGATGTTTCTCACTCTGGAGAATAACTACAATCCATCTGGTGGTAGCGTTGGACATCTGCTTTCAAAACTCAGAGTTTGAAGTTGTTTTCAGCATTAAGGGTGATATCTTGAATAATTGGATCCATTTAAAAGGGTTTTACTGTAATATAAGTTGGAGAAAATCAATAGCCTAGAGTAACATAAGTTAGGGTGATAATCAAAAATCTCTGATGAGAAAAACTAAACATAATCCTAATTTTACATTCTGTGTATTACTGTAATTTTCTCTGGGCTAAAGTGGTGTAAATGCTCTGTAACTCAACATTTATGCACCATGCAATAAAAAATTAGAGAGAGAGAGAGAGAGAATGAGAGAGCGAGAGAGACAAGAGGTAAAATCAATGGCTGGTTCTTCTGTCCACCAGTTCCCTACAATATTTGGTTTCTTGGGGCATATTTGTTTCCACGGAGGCTGAGCATAAAGGCCATTGAATCGAAACATCAATTCATTATCTCAAAGAGGCAGCTCCTAAAGCACCAGGCTCTTCCAGGAACGGTCTCACCTCAGGACCTGCATCACTGTAACCAGAGTGCATATGAAAATAAGAAATTAATGCATCCTGATTGATCGACGGCCTTTCTGATCCATTTCAGTTTCAGATTAGAGAGGATAAAATGCTTCTTATTTTTTTGCGAGACAAAGTTTATGAAAGCATATACAAGAAGAAAAAGGTGAGCAAAATGTCCCAATTTTAATTTTTTCCCTCCAAACCATGATAAGAAACTTACTGAAGTAGCTCACTTTAAACTGATTTCAATAATAATAATAATAGGCCATGTAAACAATACCTGAATATCACACTCTAAAGACTTGTGTGACATTACAGTCATTACAGATCCTTTATATAAGGTCGCTTTTATAGTATTATAAGTTTATAGATATTTATGTAAATATATAGATATTTATTTTATATAAAAGTATATATATATTGTTTATATAAAACAACATCTATAAATACCTATATATTTATATTTTATTTTATAGTATTTATATTGTATCTATATTTAAAGAAACCTTATAAATATATGCTGTACAGTATATATATATATATATATATATATATATATACACATACATTAATATTAATATTTATAGGTGAATTATTATTAGGGTTAAAGTCAATAAAAATCCCTGTGCCAATAGTTATAATCTGATCAATAAATACTTCATCGGTAAGTAATAATGGATGGGGTGAATGAAGCCCATTACTGTCATTATATGTGCTTGTAATTATCGTAATAATGTGTAATTATTGATTCATGCTTGTGTTTTAGACTCCGAGTCGGCAGAAATGGAGGTGGGAGAAAATGTAAGGATGTCTTAGCTGGGCAGACAGTCGCGGTGGAGTACAGGCGTCTGTGGGCAACCTCCGTTGACATCCATCCGTCCATTTCAGCCGCCCTGCACTCATTTTATCCATTCGTATTACTTCTCTTCCCTCCATTTCACGTTCGCTAGTCCAACTCTTGGTTCATGTTTCGGTCTCTGAAGGGCAATGCGGCACTGTGATCTGCCATGGACCTTATCGCCAGCCGGTTCATCCCTCCATTTACAAATATTTCTTTGTAAATAACATATCGTGTTTTTATGTAACATCCCAGTGGGAAGACGGAAGACCCTCTTGGGGTGCAAAGCTGGGGGTCAGAATTGAACTCGGAGCATCTGTCTGGGAATTCGTAGAAGGTTGCCAGTCTGTCAGATCAGAGACCAGTTTGGCATTCTGTGCTATTGCGACATGAAGCGGGATTAGGTTTAGTGAAGCAAATATAAAAAATAACCATCTGTTTGGTGTCTTGACTTGGGACTCGAGAGCGTATGTGTTTTTAGGACTACTGGATTCCTCAAGAAAGCCCCAGCGTTGACAGTCCCAAAGGGGGGGGGGGGGGCGCCTTCTGTTGCCGAGGGCGACAACCCTTCCCATAAACCCCCCTCCGTCTCCAGTCCCTTGTTACCCCATAATGGACGACGCATGTCATCAAGACCAAAGGAACATCCCTAAGGACCCCTCTGGGGCTGCACTCTCCCTGCCTGCTCTCCTTGACTTCTGCTGCTTAAAACATAATAAATAATCCTTCATTTGACATCCACTGAAATTGACTAGAGTTTAAACCTCATCATAACAGGCAAGTCAAGTCTGAATGAACAAGCAACAGACTGCATTTAATACGGGAATAAAGTGGACAACAAAACAAGATGTTGAATTCCAGTTAGTTCTGCATGATAATGTGTGAGTGAAAACAGAATAATGGTTGGTAAATAACCATGCTGATGTCGGTTTAGGAGTTTATAGCGACAACAAAGTCTCAAACGGCTTAAAGGGGAGCAATATTGCCCGTCTCTTTGGATCACATTGAGCTAGAAATTCTTTGCCAAATGTGTCTAATGCAATACGAGTCAGGCCTTAATAGTATGGAAATTACACACAATAACACTCTGGACACCACAAACCGTTGTGAGAATGTGTGTGTGTGTGTGTGTGTGCCCCAATGCTAATTGTGTCCAATTTGGGCAGTCGCCACCTTGGACTCAGACTGCGACATATTAGCTTCATTAGCAGATTCAATGTAATCACCACACTCTAAAATAAACAAACAGAGTAGCGAAAGCCAGCTCTCAGTCATTCTGCCAATGTACGCCAGCCAGCGCTGCAGCTTTTAGGGCCTGCATTTACATGCAATTATCTTCTTATATAATTAAGCACATTCGCTTAACGAGCACCTTGCGAACGGATGGCGCAAACGAGAACCTGAAAGAGGGAAAAGAGAGAGCGAGAGAGAGTAATTAGATGTTGATATGTCTGTGTTAATGGAGGAAATTAAAGAACATACGGGATTGAATAGATGAAGGGAGAAACGAACAGGAAGATGCTGATCGAGAGGCCGAGTTCACTATCCAAACAAACCATGGTGGCTCATTACATACATGTTGAGCAGAACTAATATCTAAACATTAGCACAAAAACAGGTAAACTCTGACAATCACACATCTCATTTACAGCAAAAAGCGAAAGCGGTGGCTCTCGCTCTCATGTCTGTTTTGCGTTTTTTTGGTACCGCCTGCCGTACCTGCGGCTCGCCTCCAGCCAAGACCTGCTCTACCACAAAGCACCCCCTTGTCATGTCCCAGTGTCATACTGTCACTACGCAGGTCGCCTCCCTCTCCCCTCAGCAGTCAAACTGACCTTTTCTTACAGCTACATAATACCTTAAACCCCTCAAAGGCAACGTCATTGTGCTGCTAATATGGGTCCTTCAGCAGACCCCAGGTGTAAAATATAATCCAACCGGGCCAGGCAGGGTTCAAAGCCTCGCCTGCTTTTGAATGCCTGCCAGAGTCCTATCGCCATGATTGCTGTAGCTCACGCTGAAAAGACGATACAAACTATGCGCGTCAGTAAGAATATCTGGCCGCCTTTGTTCCACTGAGCCTGTCGAACACTTTATCAGCCCTGAGTGCGGATTACCTCAGGGAGCACCCAAGCTTTCTATCCCCCCACAACACGAACATGACACCCACCCTCCACAATGCAAACCTACAGCGTCCTCCCAGGACTAATTGGCGATGTTCACCTTAGGATCAGGAGGAGTCAGGCATTGGAGAGTCAGCTGTTGCGTTTAAGAGCAGAAAAGTGGAGAAAAACTGCCTGTAAAGGGGATAAAGGTGAGTTTGAAAATCTTTAAGTGTAGTATTTCTGAGAACGCTTGTGTTGGGCTTTGAAACCTTGACTTCATATGTTCAGTACACTTTCTCTAAAACTCTTTTTGTGTTGCCGTCCATAGTGTTGACAGGTAAAGGGACATTCCCAGAACGTTCCACAGCAGGAAACAGAATGAATGCCTCCTGCGAGTGTTGAGGAAGCCGTGAAGACTTTCAGAACTTGGTTGCAGTGCCCTCATCTGGTAAACGGAATAACTGACTTTGACAATTGTGACCCTGGACCACAAAACCAGTCTTAAGTCGCTGGGGTATATTTGTAGCAATAGCCAAAAATACATTGTATGGGTCAAAATGATTGATTTTTCTTTTATGCCAAAAATCATTAGGACATTAAGTAAAGATCACGTTCCATTAAGATATTTTGTAAATTTCCTACTGTAAATATATCAAAACTAAATTTTTGATTAGTAATATGCATTGCTAAGAACTTCATTTGGACAACTTTATAGGCGATTTTCTCAATATTTTGATTTTTTTTTTTGCACCCTCACATTCCAGATTTTCAAATAGTTGTATCTCGGCCAAATATGATCATATCCTAACAAACCATACATCAATGGAAAGCTTATCTATTCAGCTTTCAGATGGTCTATAAATCTCAATTTCGAAAAATTGACCCTTATGACTCAAAATAACACCCTATCATGCTGCATACAATATACTGGAAATTAACACTTCACAAGATAAAATAGAAGCCAGTTAGAGCTTGTATACATTTTGGTGAAGAAATCAGTATGGGGTGATTCTTCAACTATGAGCACTTGTGAACCTGTGAGCTAAAATAAACTCTCTTAAAACAATTACATTCTAACTAGGTAATTTTATTTATCTACTAACAACATCCAACCGTGAATATACATATACTGTAACACAGGAGAATTGATTCCCACCATTTCCATCGCAAAAATGCAAGTCAACACAATGCATCATTTAAGATATGGTGGAAATTACGGTTTTAACATTTTCCAAACAGGAAGGCCAAATTTTCGTCTTGCTCATTTTCAAGCTAAGCTAATTTTCCCACTTTCCCCCACTCTTTTTGCATAATTGCGATATTTACCTTGATATTTCTTCACACATAATGTATCAGACTTAAAGGGGTCATATGATGCTATTTCATTTTTTCCTTTCTCTTTGGAGTGTTACAAGCTCTTGGTGCATAAAGAAGATCTGTAAATTTGCAAAGACTAATGTCTCAAATCCAAAGAGATATTCTTTATAAAAGTTAAGAGTCAGCCACGCCTACCTAAAATGGCTCATTCGAACACGCCCCCACATATCTGCCTCACTATGTGGGAAGATTTGCATAATGCCGCCCAAATGTTCACGCAAAGAAAGAAGGCGTAACTTTTATTCTCGCTGTAGTATTGTTGCCGCTGCCGCCATGTCCTGAAGACGCTGTGTTTTTTGTTGTGAAGCACACTCTTCAAAGACACTGTTCTCTCTGAGGTAACCAATTATACTAACTTCACTAAAAAACTTCTAGGCTGAACTGTGGGTTGTGGTGAAAATGACAGCCCAATTGAAGGATAAATGTCTACATTTCCCCCCCCCAGACAATCAAAATTGAAATTATTTGTTTTATTGAAAATATTGTTTATTGAAATATGTTTATTGTTTATACATTTTTATATATATTTAAAATGTATATACATACATACATACATATAAATATATATATATTCATAATTAAGTCATGAAAAAAAGTCAAAATCTGTTAATTGGTTTTAATAAAGATCAACCCCTGGGACATAAAAGCGCCTTTAGCTGATGAAACGGATATTACATCTTCTCATACTGAAATTTATATTCACAAAAGGCATACTGAATTCTCTTCAAATGTGGTAAATGTTTAAAACACAACAAAAAAAAAACCTAAAAAAAACAACTATTGTGATCAAACCTGGTAGAAAGTTCTAATACAAAGTTCTCATCATCAAAACTACTGTAGAATAGAGCTCAAAAGTTTCTATAGGCCTCACAATCCAAGTTTACTTGTGACGCCGTTGTAAAACGATCAGTAGCTGTTCATTTGTTTTGTGAATACAAGCAATGTACCCCAAGTAGAATTTCTGTCCTCTTCTCTTTTTCTCCATCCCCCTCTCCCTTCATTCCCCACTGGGAAGGGAGACACTCCAAGGTCTTTCATTTGTTCTGTTATTATGCCCCCTCTATACTGGCTCATTTTTCACCCAGCTTACATTAAGTATTGATATTGATTTCTTGTAAATGCTGCTGCAATGGACGGGCCACAGTTCTTTAGTGATTGTTCTGCTTTACCTGTGGGTAATTCATATCAGCTGTGCTGAGGGCAGGCCCTCTGTGCCAGGGTGTCCAGATCGAACATGCCAGCACGGCCTGCTTGAAGACATCCATCATAATCACAACTGACTGTAAAATCTAGGTATCTGTAAAGACTACGAAACTACACAACAGTGCAGTAAAACTGACACTAGATGTATAATATATATATACATTTATATATTACAGGCCTACTTTCTGTTACTGGACACAGCTGCAGTGCGGCAGTTCAATCAATTGCTTTCTTTCCCTAAATCAAGCAACAAAATCTCTCACAGTGCTGTATTTATTCTCTGGAGCCCAGAGAGCTCCTTAATGCCATCGGATGATTTAATTTGTCCCCCGTAAGCAAATGACTGTCAGTTAATATCATCTGAATAAGCCAATAGGGGGTTTCAACGAGTGAATTACAACATGGAACCCATCTGGCGGCCACAGACCCCAGCATAACACAACAGCGTATACACAGTCAGCTGCAGCTATGGTAAAGAAGAGCCCAAGGCTACGTTGCATTGGTTAGCAAGCTGAACCTCTTCACCTGAGGTTAATGGTTGAGGTTGGGCTTAAGGATTTACATTCTTAAAGGAATATTTCAGGTCCAGATCAATCAAAAAAATGTACAAAAAATAAATACATTTAGACTCATCCCTCGTTTTCTTATATTAAATAAGCAAAAACCAAGGTAATGGTGAGGCACCTAAAATGAAAGTGAATGAAAACCATTTCTGAAGGATTGAAAAGAAATGTGATGCTTAAAATTTCATAAAAGTACTTTAATTAACATTAATAAACATTAACTTTAATAAACATAAATTATTTTGTGAAAATCTGTGTACTGTTTAAGGTAAAAAAGTTGTTTAAATCATTGTTTTTATAGCCATCTTAGGGTTTATGGCATTTCATTATCATGGCAAAGTAGAACAATTGCATATTTTGCAACTTCACCCAAAAAGAAAACACCAGCAGGCATTTTTACACACTAAAATCATGTTAACACAGATATTGGGGGGAAAAGTCCAGCCAAAACAATGATAGACCATAGTCAGGTTAGACACTATATTGAATTTTACTTGGATGAAAAAGAGGTTGAGGGAACGATTTTCAGTCTCCCAATCTTTTACGCACTGTATAAAGTTCCTAGACCCCATAATTTTCTCAACTCACAACTTTCTAAACTGTGTTATGGAGTTCTTATCTTTGTCTTTTATTTTCTTTTTCCAGAAAGATATTTAAACATCTAAACAATTGGCATGTTGTTCATCAACACTACAATCCATTGAACGCCCTGTCCTTCTATCCCTCGCAAACTTTTTTTTTTTTACTCGTGTGAAAAATTAAAGGGATATTTCACCCAAAAATGAAAATTTTACTAATTTACTCAAATCATTTACTCACCCTCCACGTGTCCCAAACCTGTATGAGTTTCTTTTTTCTGTTGAATACAGATGATGATAGTTTGAAGAATGTTGCTATCCAAACAGTTGGAGGAAACCATTGACCTCCATAGCATTTTTTTCTGAGCTGCCACACACGGACATCAATCTAGCACTGAGAGAAACTCCATCACAGCCAAACACAATCCTACACACAACACATATATTTTGAAGAATGTTGGTAACCAAACAGTTGACGGAAACCACTGACTTCCATAGTATTTTTTTTTCTATTTTTGGCTACCATCAACTGTTTGGTTATCAACATTCTTAAAAAATTTTTTTTTGTGTGTTCAACAGAAGAAAGTCAGTCATGCAGAACAACAGAACAACTCCACGCTCAAAACTGTGGAGATGATAGTGGACTTCAGGAGGAACCCCCCTGCTCTCCCTCCACTCACCATCATGAACAGTTCTGTGACTGCAGTGGAGTCATTCAGGTTCCTGGGCACCACTATCTCTCAGGACCTAAAGTGGGACACTCACATTGACTCTATTGTGAAAAAGGCCCAGCAGAGGTTGTACTTCCTCCGCCAGCTGAGGAAGTTCAACCTGCCACAGGAGCTGCTGAAACAGTTCTACTCCTAACAATAACTGTGGAACACACACTATTTATCCACTCATACACTTATTTATCTAACACTCATACTCAGTCTACACCTCAAATTTGCACATAATATACCTGTACATACAAAACTGTCAATTGTAATATACCTGCACATACAATTGTCAATTTATATATTTTTATTCCTTATTTACTTGTTCTATTTTTTATTTGTATTTATTTTTTTATTATCGGTTTTTTGTTCTGTCACTGTCATTCTGTTACACTGTGGAAGCTTCTGTCACGAAAACAAATTCCTTGTATGTGAAAACATACCTGGCAATAAAGCTCATTCTGATTCTGAACTTGAGGGTGAGTAATTGATGACCATTTTCATTTTTGGGTGAACTATCCTTTTAAATATGGCGCTACCTTGACTAAGGTCTATAAAGGCTTTTTAACCTTTTGTACTAGAATAACCTCCTTGGACCTTTTTTCTAATGTTTGATTCTCAGAAGAGCACTTTCTAGGATTATTACATGAGCAATCGTCAGGATTAAATATTTTGGCTGGATGTGCGAACCAAGATGGAGTGTGACGGCTGTGCTTTGAGTGGGCCATCCTCCTCTCTGCCTCATCCTCCACCTCTGTCTTTCCATGAGGACTACGTCTGCTATAATAGGACAAACCCATTGAAGTTCTACAGGAGACCATTTTGCAGATAGTGCTCATTAGATCTGTTCATTCTATGTGCCAAAGTGTTGATCCCACCAATCAGATCTCTCAAACTCTAGGAGCTTATATAACCTTGGTCACCATCCAGCTCTCTCTCCATCTGGCTGCATTAGACTGCTCCACTTTACAGCGCACTCGTTTTCTCATGGAGTGCATTCGCTTTGTCTGTCACGGCAGCGCTAAGATCTCTCTAGCTCTCTCCCACCCTCTCTTAACTCATTTTTTTAATCTCTGTGAAAATGCTGCGCTCCTGCCCGTTATTACCGGGGCGGCTGTGGCCCGACAGACAGCTGTGTTTGGGCCACTTGTTCCTCAGCTGTGGCTGATTGCAGGCCTCGTGCTCAAGTGTGTGTGTAGAGGCCTGATCATGCAGCCGACTTGCTGCCACTCGCCCTTCTGATGTGTGGTTCAAACACCGGCAAATTGACGTTAATCAAATAACGCGGAGGCCCAGAATCAAGCTTGTAAAGTCCCATTTCAGAGCCATGAGAGAGCGAGACGAAGAGAGAGAGAAAGAAAGAGAGGGGGTTCTTTTTTGGATTTTGAGGCTTGATTTAATTTCCTTATGCAGGAGAGAGCAGCATTCTGCACTTAGATTGAATAAGGCAGTTAACCAGCACTAGAGTGAGAAGTACTACTCAACTCCATGGCAGGCCTGATTGTTTGGAGATATATCTATATCAAGCAAATACCTTAAGAGTACAGCAGCTTATTGACTAATGCAGCTCTCGGAGGATGAAATTAGGTGCTTAAAATATAAAAAAATTATTGAGGCAAGATTTTATGTAGATACTATTAAATGTCATAATATTAAGACCTTGTATTTTAAGTGGTGAAACAAATTAAAAACAAGGTGAATAATATAACACCTTGCAATAAATAATATACAGTATATAACCAATAATATTACCAGCGCAATAAAAAATACAGAAATATATTCTTAATAATAATAATAATAATAATGATAACTATAATAATATCTTAATATCTTATGCAGTGTTTAAACAGCTTAAACTTCAAGAACATCTTGTTTTAAGGATTTTTAGATTCTTTTCCTGGAAAACAAGCCAAAACAGCGCAATTCAAAATTCATTAAGAAGTCATTTTTTACAGTATATGGAGAATAAACAAACATAACCAAAGACATAGGCTATTAATATTCAGACAAAAAGATATGAAGAAGACACACAAACTTCTAAAATGCCAGCTATATGAAAAAGCACCACATAGTTTTATAAGTACTGTGCAACGGGTGTGATTTCCTCTGCGTCTGAATTCCTCAGAAAGCCACAAAAATCCCATCAAATAAACATGAGGTGCTCAGCAAACAATGCCCAATAGTCTTATTCCTCTTAAATAAAACTACTTCCACTGGCTGTACGGAGGCTTTAATATTGCCTTAAATATTAAACGAAAGAACTCTGGGCTCATCTATTTTTCATTTATTGGGTACAAATGTAAGACATCATCAATCTTAGATAAATTACTGACATTTTCATCTCAAATAAAAAAAGGGTACACTTTATTCTGAGAGAGAAAGAATTGGCCGCCGCCACCTTCAGCAGCATTATAAGCGTCTGGGGTGTTTGAGAAGGCAGATGATTTTTATTTCAAAACAGCTCCCTGAATTTAACCATTTAAAGCTGAGCAACACTGCAAATGGCCCTTAGCATAATAACCTGCCAGACTCCAATTTTATGATAAGCGTGGAAATGTCAGTAACCACAGAAGGGTTTTGAGACAAGATGTTTTCGTGTCTGTGTCAGTGAGTTAGAGGCTACGAGGGAAAAAATGGAGGCCTTTAAGAGGTAAACCTTCCCTTATTTCATATCGGCTTTGGAAGAATAAATTATAAGAGAATTACGTGGAAATATTTACAAATGACAGTGGTGGAGTGAACTTAGCAGCATGTGAATTCATTAGTCATTTAATACAGCCATAATTATATTGTGTTTGAATTGTATATTTCTGAAAGGTGAGATCGGTCAATGTAGGCCTGAGGGCAGGCGCGGTGTAATTACAACCTGATATACAAATGGGGCCCGTAATGGGGGAACAGTCACAGCCGCCTAGCCTGTGGTGACCCCACCAGAGGATTACCATACAGAAGGGGTGAGCCTGTCTCTCAAAAAATGAAGGGTAAAAAAAATCGAGGTCTCTCAATCCAAGGCCCTGGGGTTCAGACAGCTACCCCCCTACCCACTAGCTTCACACGGCTAGTGAACTTGGTGCAGGCGGTGACATTAATCTGTGCTGCGTGCTAATCTGTCATCGCACAGGTATACAGAATGTTGGGAAAATGGGTACAAAACCAGGCAGTGGGATTTATAACAAAAGCTGCGACGTGCTCAGTTAATTCACCTCGACGGTGCTGACAGGCTACTGCCACATGCATAATTCACACGCTAAAGATGGAGAGAGCAAGAGAAAGTGACACGCACACACATTCACACAAACCTAGCATTATACCCAGGCCCAAATCTCTACTTCTAGGCTTCTTTCCTCTAATTTCCTCAGCAGGATGGATGAATATTTGTTTATCATTCTCTCTCCCAGTCAGCTCTCTACGGCCCTCATGCCTCATTTGCATAGGTAGATTGAGATACAGTGTGAATAACGAGATGTGGGGTGAAAGGGAACATATATGGTTTGTGGTTGATGAATCATTCTCTCTGGCTGGAGCTGCACTTCTGTAAATGTTTGATTAGTTGTAAATGAATTACTGTTAGATTTTGAGGTTGGTAGGTTTTAATGGGGCTTTTGCATTGGCTCAATGCCAGGCAACGGACTTCCCCAATGGGTACCAAACCTGCGTGTCTGTGTTTACTCTAGGTGTTTGTAGCAGAATCTAGGAAATGCAGTCCAAAAAAGTCAATAAAATTATATACAGTGCGTGTATTCTTAATCAGTATTTTTGCCATGACTGTCAGTAAAGTATTTCAAATATAAAAATAAATATAAAAAAACATTGAAAAATACATTTGACTCTATTTGAGAAGTAAAATTCGCATTCAATATGCAGAAAACAGCATATGATAAAATTGCATACTATATTAAGAAAAATTGCGGACAATATACATTCAATATTTTAATTTATAGACTTTCTTAATATTAACGTTCAAGATAATTAATAATCTTTAAACATTCTTACCCCATTGGTAATTTCTCTTGCGCAATTTTTTAATAAGCTAATATTTAGAGATGTGCTTCAATCAAAATGCATATATATATATATATATATATATATATATATATATATAATACAAAATGATTAAGAAAACTAAACATATGTGTCCTACAAATTTATATAAATATTAGGAAAAACTGTACGATTTACTAACATTCCAAAATACTAGAAGACTGAAATATCAGGAGTGCTACAATGATCCGTTCAAGCCAGGAATCTCATTTAATCTCTCACCTGCCGTTACCTGCTTTAGGAGACAAGTAATTAGAGAAGTCGAAAGATATTTTTCATTAACTGAAGTTTTGACACCTTTGACCGTTAATCTCATTTTTACACCTTTAATTTCATTTCTGCCACATTCATCTTTTTGCTAACTCACACTCTCTCTCACCAGCCAGGTCAGACTACACTTTTCATTCTAATTTTCCCTATGATACCATTTCTTCTTTTCTGAAAAAAAAATGATAATGCTATTGTTGACCTAGTCAGCTGGAATGATTATTCTAGAATAGCAGGGAAATGTTTGTTCATGTATGTGTGTTGGCACGGGGTCAGGGATTCTTTGCACCCCCACTTCCCTGTGTTCTGCTGTCCTGCTGTGTTTCCCCCAATCAGTTTGCCTTCCAGTGCTGACCTTTCTCCGAGTGAGATGTATTAGGCTGGTAGCTCATGCAGGATCAGTGCATTAGGCAGTGTTGGCCGTGGCCTGGTGACAGCCGCAGGAACTGTAGGCTAATGGCTACAGGCTTGTAGAAAGTTCCCCCGTGAATCAGTACTGTTAAAGGGATAGTTCACCCAAAAATGAAAATTTGATGTTTATCTGCTTACCCCCAGGGCATCCAAGATGTAGGTGACTTTGTTTCTTCAGTAGAACACAAACAAAGATTTTTAACTCAAACAGTTGCAGTCTGTCAGTCTTATAATGGAGGTGAATGGGAATCACGGCTTTGGGAGTAAAAAAAAAACATACACAAACAAAACCAAATTAAACTCTGCGGCTCGTGACAATACACTGATGTACACAAGAAACGGTCAGTCTGGTCAGTCTGTGCAAGAAACTGAACAGTATTTATATCGTTTTTTACCTCTGATGCACTGCAATGTCTGAACTGTCCTGAGCGGTGTGATGCGTCTTCTTCTTCCTGCTTTACGGCGGATCGCAGACTTATAAGTGCATTACCGCCACCTATCTCTAAAATGGACCATTGACACTCCTAATTGAGATTGTAGATAGAGTGTCAATGGTCCATTTTAATTTTTGGGTGAACTATCCCTTTATTACTAAAGCGGCGAGGCTGCTGAGGAAGGGACATCAGTGCCGCTCCATCTTCCCTTTTTAACTTCCTATCTCTTCATTACCTCATCCACTTCCTTTACTAGCTTCTTCAAGTTACTCATTCCCTCTTCAGTTGTCCGTTACTGGCACGCGCCTCTTTTCTTTTTCCATTAACTTCTTGTCCTTTTCCTTTCATTTTTACTAACCTCTTAACTCAATAGCCAATGCTCTCCTCCCTCATTCTTCCTATTTTTCCTTTAGAGGGAGGGAATTAGATATGGAGTGAGAGCGAGAGAGAGTTAAGCAGGTCATTACTTTGCGCTCTGATTGGGTGGAGTGAGTGAGCTGGGCGATAATAAAGCCTGAATTTTTCAATACGGTTAAAAATGGGTCTGTGACAACCGAGCTGGAGAGCAAAGGGCCGCCTTAGACAGCGCACAGAGGGCCACCGAATTAGCAATCCCATACATCATAAAATCTAATTAAACCCGGCTGCACGGCTAAATGAGCTCCCTCACTCTCCCGCCATTCTATTAAACGAGCTGGAGAAGGCTGACTGAATTATTCACAGTGAAGGATTTTGCATTTATACAAAAATTGTGCACTTAATTGTCCATGCTATATTACAGATTTGGCCTTATGTTAACAATGAGCCTTAAGCACACTTAGTGGGCCGTATCCAGAGTGTGACAGAGCTTACGTGGCCGCCGTGGTTTAACCAGGATGATCACTATACTACGATTAGAGACGATGTGTGAGCATGGGATTGTCATTGTAGAGCTAAGACAACTAATCAGTCTATTTACAACATATAATTAGAGGGATAGTTCATGCAAAAATAAAAATTCTGTCATCATTAACTCATCATCATGTTGTTCTAACCAGATTATCACACAACATCAGAATCATCATTGACTTTTGGTGTTTTTTTTGTTAGATTTATTGACAGAATTATTCATAAATTACTCTAAACATTTTTGTCACTTTATGGCAGATCCCTCTTTGATTAAAGACACAACCCACCCAAAAAATGAAAATCCTGTCGTAATCCATGTCGTTCCAATCCTGTATGCTTTACTTTCTTCAACAGAACACACACACTACAAAAGGATATTCTGAATGATGTTTCAACTGTTTTTGTCCATATAATGAAAGTCAATGGGATCCAAAACAACTCTGTACCACCTTTCTTTTGTGCTACACAGAAGAAAGAAAATCATAGAGATTTGCAATGACATGAGTTTGAGTAAATTAAGACAGGATTTTCATTTTTGGGTGAACCATCTCTTTAATAAAAGAAGAATTTGCCACTGACAATAAAGTGACTTATTGAGAATAACTGATGTCTGATTCTGTCAACTAATCTGAGAAAAAAAACAGAGGCGACTACAAAAAACAGGTGATGATTCTGATGCTATCCAATAATATGGTTGCTTTGAACAAGGATGGGTCCAAAGCTGAGAACGCATCTGTACAGTTGCGAGCAAGAGGCAAAGTCATTTTGTGTATTATTGCTTGTTTATTTCAAGGCCGAGGCTAGGAATTAAAGAGAGAACGAGTCATCAATCACAACACTTTCACGTTTTTCCACCATAACATTTTTCAATTATTGAGCCATTTCACTATATTCCAGAGAGGGGACCTTTGTCATTATAGCAATTGCTTTTTTTTGTACCCCCTCTCGGGTTGTGTCTTTCTCCCTCGTTCCTGCCTTTCCCATCTTCCGAGCTTTCCAAAAACACAACTTTATTATAGTCGCTGTCAATAGAGTAATAATACAGAGTGTGCTCGTAGCTGAGGCCGGCGTAATACACTTTTAACAAGAGCGCCGCAGATGCGTGGCCAGTGAATATTGAGTTTTAAAACTCTTCAGATCATGATTTGTGGCCCTGTCAGGGTGAGTATTTGTCAGTGTCGGGGCGGTACGAGCTCGTGTTGACAGTTTGCTGGTAAGTTTGGAGTCTAGAAGGCTAAACTCGCTGATCAGCCATTACAGAGAGTCGGTCGGTGACAGTCAGGTGATGGATCTGTGTTTATTGTTGGCCTGGGCTTTGCTGCCAGACATTATTATAAAATAAAAGGTAATTTTGTCAGGTTTCAATCAAGCCAGCCATCATTTGTCCTACTATCGTGTTGGCAAGCACGTCCTAGCGGTGATGGATTGTTGTGGCGCGGTGTCTCGTGAAGCCTGCTGCTGTTGTTAAAGTCGGGAGGCATTAGCTGTAAGAGCTGTTTGTTGTGCGTTATCTCTCTGCAAGTGACCCCATGAGGTCTTAATCTCTTTTTAGCGATGAAGTGTAGCGCTTGCTTTAGATTGTATTCCTACATGCTGTGTGGCATCACCCCTCGCTCTGCTGGAAGTATATATAAGCCTTTGTTTATCTGTTTTATGCTCTTGCCCTTCTTGCCTTTATATCTGTATTTCTTTCCAGAGTCTTCCCTAGCTCAGTGGCTTGGCTAATTCTCACATTCATCCTCCTATAAAGATCACAATTCATGAAAACGATCTATGTCTTTTCGAGACAAACACTCTTTTCAGCAAAACCGTGGGGCATCTGATGAGCTTAAGCAATTCTTGATAAAACCAACCAGGTAGGATGAGCTTAACCTTGGTTATTTATTTACAGGATGTAACCGTTTAATCATAGGAAATGTTTCCTTTTATTCAGGTCCATAATGTGTCAGGATCACATTTCAGGCGTATTTAGGTTATTTCGGGTAACCTAAAAATGTGCTTCATATGATAACATCTAAATAAACTGGTTTTATTTGAGTTAATATATGATTTAATATGTTAATATATCAACCTGACAACATTACGTTTCACAAACTAAAGCTAATGTACTAAAGGGTTAGTTCAGTTAGAAATAAGTCTCTTATGCCTACCAAGGCTGCATTTATTTGATCTAAAATACAGCAAGAAAATGGAAATTTTGTGAAATATTATTACAATTTAAAATCGCTGTTTTCTATTTGAATGTATTTTTGAATATTTAAAATGTACTACTGTGATGGAAGTTCTTCAGAAATCGTTGTAATATGCTGATTTGGTGCTCAAGGAACATTTTACATTATTATCACAGCTGAAAACGGTTGTGCTGCTTAATATTTTTTTAATAGAAAATTAAAATGTATGTAAAATAGAATATTTATAATATAATATATTATGGTATAAAAGCCACTTTTGATAAATTTAATGCATCAATGCTGAATAAAAGTATTTGTATATCCCCCCAAAAAAATATAATAAAGTAAAATAAGATTTCCAAAAAATATATAAATATTTTTATTGTTAGTTTTATTGTGCTTCATTAAACTGAACTTCACATTAAAAATCACTCATGTACTGTATGCATGAAATAAGTGAAACTGACAAAACCCTGGATAATGTGAGCACTCTGTTTTATCTGAGACAGCTTTTGAAGACAAGAACTAAAGAGACTGCTTTTTCTCAAGCTACAGCATATTCACCTCCTGATGACTGTTATTTCTGTCTTGCCTGGTACCGTTTCCAAACTGTCCTAAAGTCAAACCGAATAAACTCTAAGAACAGCAAACATGCCATGCACATTAGCTTTAGCACATCATAGCCATTAGCGTGCAACAACTAGGCACAATTTATGTACTATTTTAAACAAGACCATTTTTATAATTCGAGTCTATAAAACCTAGAGTTAAAGTCAGTATCGTGTTCGTGTTTTTTGATTTGAAACATTTTAAACTGACCTTCAGAGTGGCTCAGTCCACAGACAGAGCAGTAGTTAGAGTTGTAATGGGCTTTTATCTGTGATTAGCCGCTAGCTGCTCTGTCAGATTTAAGTCAGTAATGCTTTAAAAGTATTAACATTAATATTCATGCACACCTGCACAGGGAGTGCTGTGGTACCCCAGGACTTCAGGTTTGACTAAGAGCCACCATTACTGCCCGGCACTGAGTTCAGTCTGACGGCAGCGCAGCCCTCCACCATGTCACGGTTCAAACTCTGCCTGAATTCACCACAGAAAAAAGAAGCCTTTTATATAAACAGTCAAACATGGATTGTGTGTTCAAACACCATGTATAATCATATAGACTGAACAACTGCAGTTCTGTACACCTCATGCTTTTCATTTATTTAAAACAAAAAGCATTTAAACTCAAGTGGATGTGAGAGTAAAAAATTCAACAACCACAGCTAATAAGCACATAAATGTTCCTGTGGCTCAGTGGTAGAGCATTGCGTTAGCAGTGCAAAAGGTCATGGGTTAAATTCCCAGGGAACACACATACTGATAAAAAAAATGTATAGCCTGAATGCACGGTAAGTCGCTTTGGATAAAAGCATCTGCTAAATGCATAAATTTAATTTAATTTCATTTAAATGTTAAAAAGTAACTAACTAGAGAAATCTGTCGGTTTTGGCTGTTTAGCAGTGTATTGTCAAATAATATAAATTTTTTATTATTTACAATTTATATTTTTTGTTATATAAAATATAATAACTAATATATAAATTATTTGTAAGTGTATTTAATATTTAGTAAATACAAAATATTTATAAATCAAACAAATGTAAAAAACAATTATTGTTATTATTGTTGCTGTATTTTAATTAGTATGCATCATTAATTTCTAATTATATAATTTAAATGTATAGATTACATGAATACAAATTAATATACACACTTCAGATATTAATGTAGGGTTATGACTTAAAAAAAATCAACTAGCTACATATGTAAAAACATTGGACTTAATTATAAACATGCACAGAAAGTTTTAGCGTTTATTTTTCGTGTTTAAAACATCAATAAATAATTTGGTTAGTATGTAGCTGCTTTAGTTTGTAACACAACAGGTCAAGACTGTACATCCAGACATATGGAAAATTTTACCAGTATCTGCATAGCAAGCACAACATCAATTAAATCAGCCTCTGAATCTGCGGATGATTCCTTTACAGTGCTTGACTATTTTGCTAGTTCAAGACTTTCATTCATCTGAAGCTAAGCCAGTCTCTTTGTACATGACCCACTTCCCATCAGAATAAATCTCAAATTATGCTGACTTTTCCTCACTTACAGAAAAGTAATTTTACTGCAGCATTTATAGGTTAAAAACTACCCAATTTCATGTCAAATAAGCTCTCAGGCAGGAAGTGGAGCGAGATGTATTCTTTCATCATCTGCTTCTGAAAAACTAGATTTGTATGAAAAACTTGTATGACACCTCGCCATCAGGGCATCAGTTTCACGGTCAGGAGATAAAATGGCACTTAGGATAATGTGGTTGCCCTTAAGGTATGTGGAGGTGAATTATATTCTGTGATTAATAATCTGGAAATTAAAGACTCACTCATTTTCTAATTTAATTCCATCTCCAATGGAAAAATGTTCACTCTGAGGTAAATTGGCGAATAATGTCGCTAATTCAAATGCAGATGAAATTTCAATTCGGGGTGGCATTGGGAAGTTTGATTGACGAGTCCCTGGTGGATCGTTACCGCTGCCATCCACCATTGCACCAATTCCCCGGCAGTTGTCGTAATAACGGAAGCAATGGACAAAATGGGTGAAGTAGCAGGCGTTCCCATTGTCACTGACTCATTCACTCGGTCTCATCGCACAGTTCTCTAATAGTATTTCTGCCCTTCAACTCTCTCTCTCTCGCCACAAAAATAATGAACAATGCAGGGGAGGTCAGGAATCATAGGAAATAACAGTATTTGCTCTGCATTTCAGGCTGATCGCTCCACAGCCCAGTTTCTAATTATTAGCGTGTATAATTACTGGCGCCTGCCTCTATGGAGAGAGTCAGGAACAATAAAATGGCTGCTGTAGAGTTGATTTAATGAAGGGTAAATGTCAAGGTAATTACACGGCAGCACAGGTTAAAAGCAACGTTAAATTTCCCAGCAGTGAAGTGACATTCACCTGACAGAGAGAGTCTGAGTGAGAGAGAAAGAGGCCATATTCAGTATAAATGTTTTCAGCAATACATGTCCATTAATCTCATTTTGAACAATCTACATTCACATTCACAATAACGGTCTATTTAAAGGCAATTGTCTCGGTTTGACTTTTTCCTTTACTTTCCATCACACCTGTCTTGAAGATTTGTTAGACCTTTTACCCGCAGGCTTTGGCAAAAAAAATGGCCCATTTTCACCTGTTCAATTAAAACAATCAATGACGATGAAAGGCATTTGTTCCAACACATTTAACTCTGAACCCTCTGGTCTCACTGCTCGCATCATCACACTATAACTCCCAACACAACAACACAAACACCAACAGCTCTCATACATATTGGTAACTACCTAAAAAAACTGTTGGTTCCTTAAAGTAAAGTCCTGCACTTTACTGTTTACATTCAACTGCCTGTATTTGGTTTTGCACTCTATTTTAAAATGCATTTTGCATATATCTGCCTTCCTCTACATACTGCCTCTTCAATTTTAGCATTTATAAAGATTATGATTTATTCAGGTTAATTTATTAAGATTAATCATTCTTTGTTTTCTGGGTTTTTTTCATGTTACACACCCACAACAACCTTGTGGAACCACTAAAATTAAGGACGCTGACACAAAATAAAGATATCTTTGGCTTACAAACACAAATCACATTGCTAAGGTTTAGTGGTGCACTTTTGGCAATTTTGAGAGCACAAACAGGGTAGGAGGCAGGTACAGCATGCAGCAGGTGTGGGCTGATGACTTTCACATTAGCCTATGTGTTTAATGACAAACCTGTACACTGACTGAAATCTACTGTATGCACCAATGGAGCGGTAAACGTTTTGCTTGCTTATGGTTTAGTGAGTATTTAGTGATATGAGCAAAGGGTGTGAACTATGTAAAGCTAGGCAAATGATTTAAGCTCTTTTTCATCTATCTCACTGAGCTTAACTAACCACATTTGTAAATTAATGAGACCTTGGGTTCTCCACTCTCTCTTTTAATGCATGAACTCCTCCACATTTGGCCCTTATTCTCAGCTCTGCAGGAGGAAATACTGTAAGCAGAGCTGCTGGCTATGTCCAGAATAGAGTGCCAACCTACTGTGTTCAATATTTTAACAGCGGTATATTATGCAAAGGATGCAAATATTCTGTGTGCATGCAAAATCCAGCCCATTTAGTACTTTTATTAAAATATGCCGTATACAACAGAGCCTTCTACACCGCTATCCCACAATGCAATGTACACAACCGTTTCAATTTGTTTGTTTTTTTCATTTCTATTGTGACAAAGACACAAAACATTTTTAAAGTATTTTTCTGGACTCATTATTTGATCAGACTGTCAAAATGAAGTCAAGTTATACAAATCTGAATTATAAATGCCAAATATCTAATCAAACATATTTTCCCCCACAATTGTATTCACATGTGACTCACATGCAATGTGATGAGGAAATGTGACAATAACAATGACAACTACTGTTTACACACAGTGTATACTAAGGAAACAAAATATATTTGTATATTTGTTATGGGCCAATAATAGAGACTTAAATTTATCAGTATTTGTTGATAAAGGCTGATATTAGATATTTAATTGTTCATGATCATTTTACATCTAGTTTACCATTGCCGTCACCTCTTGCTCATTTAAAGTTATTTTTAAAAAAATATAGCAATTTAATCATTTAAATAAAATCTTAATAAATATATATCTGACATTTTTTAGTTTTTAGTGTTTTATATATGCAAAGTAGTATAGAATAATATAATACAATTATACAATAAATACAATTTAAAATTAATTTATAAAATAAATTAATCAAATAAACAATTCATTAATAAATATTGGTTTATCAGTATTGGCCCAATTTTTATGTTGGTGCATCCCAAGTGTATACGTCACAATATTCAGTAACTAGTAATTCAATTCTGAACAATAATACCTCTCTAGAAATCATCTAGGGATCACGACAGAAGGTGACATCCAGACCTTTGCTCCCCGACCCTCTCGTTCTCTGATACCATGTCACAGAGTAGCACAATTCTCAAACATACAATTCTGCGACATTGTCAGACATTGGCCTGGCAGGTTAGGTGTGCATGAATGAGTGTGAGTGTCAGAGGAGAGGACAGGTGGGGTCATACCACCCCTAAAATCTAACAGTCCATGTGGTCTAATGGTCCTCCACCTCTCCAGCTCTCTTCTTCACTCATACATGGCTGGCACTTGAGCCAGGCTGGGCTGAAATGAACATTTTCTCACCGTATTGTTCCTGTTCTTTTCTTTTCCTTTTCTTGCTCAGCTGAACCTCATAGACTGTGAGTGACAGAGTGCCACTAGAAAAGCAGCCGGTGCACAGAAAGATTAGGGCCATGCAGGGTTAAGCCAACAATACGTAGAAGCACTATGGATTGTATAGGTTATACAGACGTATATGACTGTGTGTGTGTGTGTGTGTATCTGTGCAGACAACAAGTCCATCATTAAAACGATCGTGCCGCAAAATCGGTTAGGATTGCATGGCAGATCTCTCTCTTTATTATGGCAGACTGTGAAGTATTTCTCAATAAGAGGTCAATTTGATAATCAGTCATGTAACTTCATAGCCTGCATGGGTTGTAAACAATACTCTTATTTACAAAGAGAGCAGGTGTAAGATCGTGAACAAGACTCTCACGAAGCAATTCTCTCTTTTAAATACACTGAGAGAGACACTTTGTTTTCAGCCTAACGACCCCATTTAGAACACGTCGGCAAAATTAATGCGGAACAAACTCGGCAGTAACCGGGCCGACTAATTTTTGCTCATTTCGCGTGAATTATTGATGATGGAGAAATATACCATATGCTCCAGCCAAAGTCATGCACATCCATTCTGCTGCGATATCACGCCTGTTTGGTGAAAAGTAGTGGAAACTTATGGGCATGCTTTGGCGTGAAAGGTAAGTTATAGCTGTGTGTTAATCACATATAAATCAGATGTGGCAATTACGCTCCCAGTTGCCACCTGAGGAGGGAGGAGGATCTTTTTCCTCTGTAATATAGACTACACACCTGATTCATTTAAATCCTGAGTTCCTCAACCAGGGGGCCAGTGTCGTGCCAAATCATATCCCATCAAATGCCTTCCCACTTGTATTTTACCCCAAAGTGATTCCATTGGCTGACTGAACTTCTTTTGAGTACCCTATTAGGCACCTGATTATAAAACCTGATTATAAAGCTTGGTAAAGGAATAGTTCACCCAGAAAATTAACATTGTCATTTTTACTCACCCTCATGTCACATAAAAGAAGATATTTTGAGAAAAGTTTCAGTTCTTCTTTTTGTTCCACAGAAGAAATAAAGTCATAGAGGTTTGGAACAACATGAGGGCAAATGATGATAGAATTTTCATTTTTGATTGAACTATCCCTTCAGTACAGTATGTTGTAGTAAGAGTGTGGTTAGCAAGCTAATGCTAAAGATAGCGTGACATAATGCTAACCAATTACACTAATAACAAACCATGCTCTATGCAATTTTCTTACCTTACATAAAATGATGATTGAGCATCACACAAAATGAGCACCACAGCTTGGGCTCCAAGGGATTTGACATGACACTGAGGCCCACTGGGCGACCCTAAAAGCGAACTCCAATATGAAAAAATAAAACTAAAAAAGTAACACTTCACAAAAGGTTCCATATGTTAACATTAGTTAACTGCATGAAATAATGAAAAAAAATCCAAAGCATTTATTAATCTTAGTTAACATTCATTTTAACATTTATTAATATATTATTACAATCTAAATTATATTTGTTAATATTACTTAATGGATCTGAGCTAGCATGAACTAATAACGAACGGTTGTATTTTATTAACTAATATTAAAGATGAATTAATACTGTAACAAAAGTATTGTTAGTTAATGTTGATTGACTAACTAATGGTACCTTATTGTAAAGTGTTCAAAAAAGATGAAAAGATGCAGGGCTACAACATCTAATCTCACACAATATTAGTCTTATTTCTCTATAAAAACAGATAAATAATAGCTTTTATAGACATTATTTATCTTTAAAAATGCATTAAACATATAGCAATATATAGTTTCACCTTGATTGTGGCTTTGGGTTTCAAGCAAATAAAGTGTTATAACGGCAATCTATAAAAACATATCAGTCTGAAATTATCTGACACAGGTCCTAGTTTATGCTACAAGAGTAGATTACTAATGTCTCATCAACAGTTATTGCCAATAGACTATATAGGTGGCGTTCAGTCGTTCTTTGTTTGGCCTTAACGAGAAATCTATCTCATAAATGAATTCCCTTCTCTCATTTAAGACCGGTCGATCATGCAAGAATAGCTAATGATCCAAAAGAAGATTTCGTACAGTATATTGGTGCCATTACTGTCTGTGATATCATAATCTTATGACACTATCCAGAGGAGAAGGAGGGACACCTAGTGTTGAGTATTGTACTTTCACATCCATTGCTGATGCATTGTTTCCTTCACTGAAACCTACAAGATGATTTTATAAAGCCTTCACATTATTATCTTTGATTAAAGTCAAATAAAGTAAAAAAGATACTTAAAGTTTCCTATAAATGTCCACATTCATTGCTCAATTCTTTTTTTAATTGTTTTGAATTATTGTACACAGGTCTGATTCAAATTACTGTATACAAACAACCTCTCTCTTTTGCTCTCTCATTTCTTTTGAGGGAAGATGAATGGAACAATCGCTAGCTTGTTCCATACCTGAGTGACTCTTTCAGTAATAGTCAAATGGCTCTAAGGGGGAAAGTTAGTCTAATTCAGCCCAAGTTTGAATCGCGGATAATTTCCTGGTGTCGGGGAAGGGGATTTTGTTTTGTATGTAGCACCAGTAACTTTGCATATATAAACTGTATTTGTATGGCAGGCCCCAGCGATGCAAAACTGCATGGTTCTCTCTAAAGCCGGACAATAATAACCATCAGCTATTTAACTGAAACTTTATGTGATATGAGCAGCCCTGTTATCTAGAACTTTTAGTAATAGGCAAATGCAAGAACAAATTTGTTGGTATGGTGATTTTTATCTTCTTTCTCTCACTCCGATATGGTTGCCATTTACAGCATATGTGTCTGATAAGAGCGCTCTTCAGCACGGTTCAGGCTAGAGTGATGGCAGTTGTTGCAGAGTCCCAGGAATTGCCTGGATGACAGTACATGGATCAGTGTCGCAAGTCACAGGTCATCAGAAATCGCAGTGAGCTGCTGGTCCTACACTTATAATTATAGTACTACATGTATATGATGAAAAACATTGTATGTGCATGACTAATGTAGGAATTTGCCTGCACTTAATATTATTTCACACTGCTATTACATTTATAACACTAATCTTGTTCATGTAAGTGCACTATTATTAATAAAATGTCTCTCTCTCTCACTCTCTGTGTCTATATGTATGTACTGTATGTATGTCTATACATACAGTGAGTATAGAAAAGAATCACCCCTTTAAAATAATCACATTTTGTTGATTTGCAGCCTGAAATAAAGACGGACATAATTTTTCTTTTATCCAGTTGTATGTTCTCAGTGGAACTTATAACATCCAAGTGAAAGATATAACACCAACATGTCAGAAAAAAAAAAAACCTGAATCACTAAGTTGGAAAAAAGATCACCCCTTTGTGTCAGTATTTTGTTGAACTATACCTTTTGCTTTAATTACAGCCTTTAGTCTGTTAGAATACGCAGATCTAGACTTTGCTTATTTGCCCACTCTTCTTTGCAGAACTGCTCAAGTTCAGTTAAATTTGATGGTGACCGTTTGTGGACTGCAGTCTTCAAGTCATTCCACAGATTTTCAATGGGATTTAAGTCTGGGCTCTGACTGGCCATGCAAGGACATTCACCCTTTTCTCCTTCAACCACTGTGTGGTCAGTTTTGCTGTGTGCTTTGGGTCATTGTCATGTTGGAAGGTAAACCTTCTTCCCACTGACAACTTTCGGGCAGAGGACAGCAGATTTTCCTCAAGAATTTGATGGTATTTTGCCTGTGTCCGAAAAACTGTGTCCGTCTTCATTTCAGGCTGCAAAGCAACAAAATATGATTATTTTAAAGGGGGTGATTCTTTTCTATACCCATTGTGTGTGTGTGCGTGTATGTGTATATATATATATACACACACATACATATATAATACGGAGTAATTTTCCATATGACAACATCATTAAAGATAAACATTTGCACGTTTTTTTGTAATAAATTAAGGAATGTTTCTAATACATTTAGTATATATAAGAAAGAAAATGGGTAAAATCAATATAATATTTCAATATAATATTTAAGATATAAACAATTAATTAAGATTTGATAAATTGCTCAGTAATGGTACAGTTCAGTGAGTCACGTGTTGATTCACTAACCACTCTGAAGGATTTGCCAGACTGATTCAAACCACTAACTCGTCTTTTTAAACTATTCAGTAAAAGAAGCAGCTCAGAAGATTCATTCGTTTGAAAATTAGACTAAACTGTTTATGCTGTACATTTTTGATAGGGATGCACGATACTAGATTTTTGCCAATATCATTTTGGCCAATAGCCGATATATATTTCCTGTTGTTTTGAAACAACACCAAGTCAGAAATGCTAAACAAATTATTTTTAATTTTGGTTACTTTTGAGCAGACATTTATTTGTTAGAACTAAACATTATTAAAGTTCTTTTTTTAATGAGAGTACATTGAAAGCTTTGAAAATAACTATAATAAATAAATGAATAAAATCAATCTCTGCTTTTATTTATTTATTACTTTTTTTTGTGGATTTAACATTATGGTCTAAAGCAAGAGTTGTTGCTGTTGCCGCTGCTGCAGCACGCACTGTGACTGTGGACTCCATCGCACACCGGACGCGTCATTCTGTACGTGCATTCTCAAATTAAATGCAGCGATCCAAAACATTGAATCTAATCTTCATTCAGGCAAAAGTTCGCTTTAAGAATGACCACACTGCTGACCTGATCTTATCGCTAGCACAGCTATTCATCTTATCTGCAAGGCATAGCCTATTGGCATTATTTTTTTTCTCAAATCTGCCGGTGCCGATGTTTTCATTTTAAGCCTTTATCGGCCGATTCCGATAACATTCCGATAATATCGTGCATCCATAGTTTTTGATTCACTACAAAGAACTGACTCGATAAGAGTCGGTTCTTTCGTGAATCTGATGAAACTGGTCATGTTGTAGATGTTGTCGATTTACTAAAAAGAACCAACTGTTATGTTTTTGATCGGGAATTGGTTTATGCTAGCCGCGCTGTGTGTTTTAGATTCAATAAAAAGAACCACCTCAGAAAAGCAAATTCTTTTAGTAAACAAGTTACACTGGTCACGTTGTAGATGTTGTTGATTCAATAAAAAGAATGTCTTGTTAAGAGCCTGAGGTTAAGAGTCATTTGCTCATGAGTCGGGCTACACTAACTCCTCTGTGTTTTTGATTCAATAAAAAGAACTGCCTCGTCAGAGTCATTTCTTTGTGAATTTGGCTACGCTGGCAGTGTTAGGATTTGATTCCCTAAAAAGAACTAACTTATATGAATCATTTGATCGTGAATATAATAGTCGCGTTCTATGTGATTTCAGTCAGTGTGCGATGATGACTATAGAAGGATGTTTTTTCCTTTGTTTCGAGATACACCGTATTTTTATTGCATCATAATCAACATAGAGAACAAACTCACATTCACAATAATATTACTTCTTTTGCTGTGGTACTTTGGCAAAGTGGTACATGAAATACTGCACCAAGAAACCAAATGGTGCTTCTACATATCTTGCACAACGTGAATGGCAACATTATCAAGCTCAATAATTCTGCATTCAAGCGTTTCTCTCATTTTATCTAACTATGCATTTGCTAATTGAAAGATATTCTGTTTTAGTATACACACACACACACACACACACGTACATACACACAGCATTTGGAACGCTGAACACATGCCTAATTGGGACATCAAACAAGTGGGTTTTAATTGGCAGGGAGGGAAGGGATGTAATGACAGGATCTGTGGCAGTATCAGTGTCTTTGTATACTTGAATAAAGAGGTCACAGCCCTTACTGTATCCCACCATTCATGGCTCCTTGCAGCAGAAAGCTCAGAGAGGAACACCTGCTGTTTCTAATCAGACCCTGTTAACCAAACGCTGGCAGCAGGGTGCTGCTCTCTGTTTATATTTTGTGTGAGGAGATTATTGAGAGGTTCATTCGCTGTAAAAAAAAAGGTCAGTGCATGCACATAAATGCATACAAAAGAGCATCTCTGGTGGAGACCACAGGCACATGGACAGAAGCATTTTAGCGCATTAAAACTGATGTGCCTCCACATCTCCGTGTTATAATGCTAATTTATGATTGCAGTGTTGTGTGTAAACAAAGGCTGCATTCACACCCTCATTGGGCCCGTGACAGCAGCAGTACCCTTGGTATGTACTCAAGCCACTGAGGATTTATGGATAAATGAAAGTGGCTCAGATCTCTAAATAACATCTGCTTTTCAACAAGAGAGATGAGGGATGCAGCGGCTGTCCTTCCTTTATGCGAAGTCAAAAATAAGGAGAAGGAAGAGAAACGTCACTCGTATATCTGATGGATGTTTTGTTGTACAGGCCGCAGATTTCTTTTATGCTATTAAGGCTTTGCTTCTGTTTTATGTCCACCTTTTTGTTAATCACACAAATCAGCTGGCATTTCTTTTGTTATTTTGGATCTGAGGCTCAAAGCAGCAAGTAATCACGCTCCGGCGATGACACCTCATCCATCCCGAGCTCGGCGTTCTCAGATAGACTCCACCTCTCTGCCCACTGTGGCCTTGTGCCGTTCACACAGCTGCTTTTAGTTATGGTGAGTGGTAATCACATTGCTAAAGTTTAATTGTTCAATTATTGGTGCGCTTTGTGAAGGGGAAACACAGACCTATCCCACACCCTCTTCTCCTCTCTGCTCTCTCTCTCTCTCCTCCTCTTCTTCTTTCTCTCCACCAAATGGACCATATTTGTAATGGTTAGCAATTAGACGAAGGGCCCTTTTGCTAAGTTGTGCCTGGTGCAGGCTGCTCTGCCCTAATGAAAAGCTTTTATTACAGAACCCGCTACTGCAGTTAGCAGCAAATTATGGGTCATTTCTGTCAGCCCAGGGCCCTGGCTGCCACGGCTACATTTAGATAAATGACTCGCATCAGGCAATGCCAAACAGCCAGCCGTGGGGACATCCGTCTTTTTTATTTAATACACAAACCCACAGACACTGGCTTTTATCTATCTATCATTGTTCTGGAGGATGGCGTGATGGAGGCAGGTAGACCAGATCAGATTTGTTTTTCCAGGGAGTGATTGAAGTCATTGGAGCCATAAAGCAACACATATACACACGCTGTCATTGTCATACACACCATTAGGAGGGCTACTGGGGGCTTGTGTGTTCAAAATCTCCATCTAAGACCACTTTTTTCTTTATGCTTTTTTGATTTGCATAAAATGGAAAATAAACCCCTCTGTCGTCCCATATGAACACAAATCTACGAGTTGGTTTCACTTATAGACCAGTACTGTAGATAGTGTGTCCAGTCTGGAAATATGCTAAAGATTAATTGATATTCACAGTCACACTACTACGTGTGTTTTGCAAAACTCTGTTTACCTTGTCATCATATAAGTAAACTGTCCTACAACATCAATAAGCTTAAACCAGCCTAAAATTGATCTTAGCAAAAAAAATCCCTCTAAAACCAGCCAGGAGATCAGTCTAACCAACTAGACCAACTAAGCATCCAATAAAGTATCTTAGGCTATTGTTTTTTTCCCAACAAAGTACACTCAAAAAATAAAGGTTCCAAAAGGGGGATTTCACAGCAAATGCTGTAGAAAAAAAAAGATTTTAACAATGTAAGAACCTTTATACACTAAAATAATATTTTGTGCAATGGCAAGGTTCTATGGATGTTAAAGGTTCTTCATGGAACAAGAAATGTCAATAAAGAAATTCTAATTTTAGAGTGACTGACTCTCCACATCAGGCAGAAAAACCTCTCAATTAAGATTTAGCCTATATATATATATATATATATATTCAGACTCAGAAACTCATTTAGTGGCTGATGTCATTGTGTCACTGTCCACTCTGTTCATTGCCCAAATACACGTCTGTGTATTAATAATGGCCGAGTCTCTGTCGCTTCACACAAGAGGCAGTTGCCGGGAAACCGCGCGCGCTATGCCGTCAACTTCACCTGCGTCGCCGGGTAAACATTACCGTGTGATCCCTCTCTTCATTACACTCGCTCCCTGATCTCTCTTCAGCGCTAATGAAGAGGGGAGGACTGTCTTTCTCCAGCACTACAGAACAATCGCTCTGCATTCTCTGGCTTTTTATCTGCCCACGGTAATGAGTAACATATGCACGCAGACGCTCTTGAAGATGCCTCCGATCGCGCGCATCACGGAAGCAGAATCCGACTCTACAGCGCTTCTATTCAGCACACACTGACTGCTTCACGCAATTACTGCATTTCGCACATTTCTCAGCCTTTATGCGGGTGACTTTTGGAAAAATTGTCCCTTTTCTCCCTCTCTCATTCATTGTCTGCCTTATTCTATCTGTCGCTGTCCTTTATTTCTTTCACACGCTATTTCTTTTGACTTTATACTCACAAAGATTTGTGATGTGTGTACTACTGTCATTTCCCTAATACTAGCTGTATGTCAGGTATCTTATCTGTTTACCAGGCACACTTTTTTCTCAGCATAAAACTAACAGACATAAACCGTTACTAGGCGTGTGTATGTTTAGAAGAGTCTAGGAGAGTTTATCATCCATACAAATCAGGTAATTTACATGTTATCCATATCTTGTTTGACCTCTTCTCTATTTAAATTTATTTGTCCCATAAAATTCATTTTGGGAGCAAAGCGTTTTTCTCTATTTAAATGCGTTTGTCCCGTAAAATTCACTTTGGGAGCAAAGCGTTTCTGAGAAATACTGGCAAAAAATAAATAAATAAATAAAAGTATATTAATAAAAATTTAAAAAAAAAAATTTAAATAAATTAAACAAAAATGTAAATTTACTCTACACATGTAATCCAATGGAACTGGAGTCCCATCATTTGTAGGAATAGTGAGGGCTTTTTCAATCTTATCCTTCCTATGGAGATATTGCACAGAAAATAAGGCACTCTCGCCATCTATAGGTGACATGGGGTATTGGTGGGTCACCTCCAAATTTGTAAACATTATATTTTTGGTTTTATATTTTTATCTCCACTCTTTGTAACAGATTTATCATTGCCTTATGCATTATTATATCCTAGTAAATTAAAAAAATTCCAGATATCTTCTGTATGAGGTAAATAATAATGCAGATGTAAAATCCAGGTCAAAAAGAAGGCCTGCTTCCCCCTAAAACTGCTGAGGCATATTGGTATGGAACTGGGCTAATGAATAAACAGATAAAATGTGATAATGTTTAATATCCTCTTTCAAGTCGACCAGAGTGCAATACAACAGTCATTTGTATAACGGCATCCAAGCTTATGGAGCATAAAATACTCATTGATGAAGCTGGCATTGTTTTTTTTAGAGGTTAGGCAAATCTCAGGCAAATCCTGGCTGTTTTTCTTGACTATGATTCCTCATTTGAAGTCAGCGTAATAGTCTAAAAACATTTTTTTTGCATGGCTATCAGATTTTTGATGAACGAGGTGTTAGAATTTAAATGATCTTATTACCATGCATTCTGTAAAGTCACCGAAACAGTTCTCGAGAACAGATGAATAATATGTCACAAACAACTCTAAACCTAAAGAGGACAAAAGAAAACATGTGACCTGTTTGCTCTGCAGGGCCTTATTTGCATTTAAAAAGTGAAGCACTAGAGGATCCGTTATTTGCCATGGCCTCTGTGATCCTGGACTAACCGTCTCTCTGGAGCTTTCTGTCCCCACATCCATTCAATACTAGGATATTTATGGACAAATCAGTCAAATCTAGGTCTGAAAACACAGTTAGATCACATTACATCGATTAGGGTAAACCATGTACTGTAGATTATGAAAATGTAAAGCTGGCAGTTCATCTCTGCATTAACTTGAGAAAACAAGGCCAACCATATAGAACCCCAGAAGTCCTTTAGTAATATCAAAATCAAACAAAAATACTCAAATTTAGAAATGAAAATAAATGTGCACTGTTTACTTACTTGATAGAGGTTAAT
This sequence comes from Sinocyclocheilus grahami, assembly GCF_001515645.1. Classification (NCBI taxonomy): domain Eukaryota; kingdom Metazoa; phylum Chordata; class Actinopteri; order Cypriniformes; family Cyprinidae; genus Sinocyclocheilus; species Sinocyclocheilus grahami. The sequence continues at coordinate 1,553,744 of NW_015505197.1, read as the reverse complement.
GAGGTGCATCTCTTCTGATATAATACAATATAGCTGTGTATAAAGTTTAACCCAGCAGTTTGAAATGTGCCAAAGCAATATACTTACTGGTGGCTAAATAAAGACAGCAAACTATAACTTAGAAGATCCAAGTTCAAATCCCTTAGGATCTTCCCTTCTCTGACCACTAATGTTATGCCCTTGAGTGAGGCACTTAACCCTTGACACCTGCTCAGCACACTCACACCCCCTCTACATCTTCCTATGTATAGAACTAAAAATAAAAATGTTACTAATAAAAATAGTAAAAAAATTACATATTACAAAAAGATTTTATTACATTTAAATTAATTATATAATATTGAATAAATCTATATATCTATAACGATTTATCTCTGTATTAAAAAAAACAATCTAATAATCTTTTGTAAATATTAAAGTATTTTAGTACAGAAAAATCATTATTTTACTTTAAATAAATAATATAGTACAATTTAATAAATAATATTATTCTATCTATCTATACTCCATTTAAATTCTATATATTTTTATATAAGAATAATTAATTTAAAAAAATCTAATAAAAAATACATACACACACAAATCTCCACCTCATCTTTTGTAAATATTAAAGTATTTTTAGAAGGAAATCTAAACATACATATGCAAACACACACACCCCTCCTTAGCTGAACCCTGATACATGATGTTACCAAGAGACAGTGTTTCAGACAATAGAGATCTATGCAGGTCCCAGTGGGCCCTTTGAGCAAATATCTCTGTTAGCTGTCCATCGTACGCCTGTCTCAAAGGCCCTGCTGACTCCAGGTCAGTGTGCTCATACACACATTTATCATGTAATTACCTTGTTTGGGTTGAGTCTCTGAACTTAGGACATCATTATCAGTAATTACAGAACATTTCACGCCTCTCCTCTCGCACAGATGGGGTTCCAGACTCCCCGCACAAAAGGGGAGTGGAGAGAGGGTCATTTTTTCATTCAATCTTTTTCCCCAACCCTTTTTTTAATCCTTCATCCATCGTACCTCTTTAAGGGTGCTCATTGGCAAATGAATTGAACCATATGTGTTCAGTAGTTAATGTAGTGCCATGGAGTCTGGTGGAAGGGGCAGGGGTTTCCATTACAACCATACATGTAATGGTATAATGATGTAAACAATATTGATATCAATATTATTAATCATTGCATAGATATTTAATTAAAGTTAATCTCAAGGCAAAAGTCAGGTGTTTGTCTTAAATCACAAAAGAAAACAATGTCTGTTGAATGGAACAGGGGTTCCCAGTAAGATACTTTATATATTGAACCCAAAAGTCAGGTGTTTGTCTGAAGTAACAATACAAATCATTGTCAGAAAACCATTTACATGCATTTCCACAGGCAATATGTATATGCAAACATGCAACCTGGTCTGTGAATAAAGGCTTTGAATCTAATTCTGAAGCATTTCTACTTTACATATGCTTCATTTTATGCAGTTTTTATTATTCTTTAACAAAGATCTATTTATAGTTGATTATTTTGTAATACTTTTTTTTATCTGTTGTGGTCATTCTTCACAATCCAACAGTCTTCTGACACATTCTTGATCATATCTCTATGCAAATATCACACCAGTGAGAGTCTTTCACACCTTCAGCAAAGCTACGGACTTTATTTCCGTGTCGCCAGGCCCACGGTTATGTTAAGTAATGGGGAATTCCATACATTTCAGCATAAATCAATTTTACTGATCCAACCACAATGTTTTTGTCCTATATAGTGCATATACACTACACTACCGTGTTTTTTAATGGTCTCTTATGCTCACCAGGGCTGCATTCTTTTGATTAAAAAGAAATACAGTAAAAACAATAATATGAAAAAAATCATTGTTTTCGATTTTAATATATTTTAAAATGCAATTTATTTCTGTGATAGCAAAGCTGAATTTTTAGCAGCCATTACTCCAGTCTTCAATGTCACATGATCCTTCAGAAATCATTTTAACATGCTGATTTGGTGCTCATGAAACATTTCTTATTATCAAAGTTAAAAACAGTTCATATTTTTGTGGAAGCCATAATAAAAAAAATTCAGGATTCTTTGATGAATAGAAAGTTCAAAAGTTCACTTTTGAGCAATTTAATGTGTCCTTGCTAAATAAAAGTATTCATCTCATTAAATAAAATCTTCACAGCCTCAAACTTTTGAACATTAATGCAGTGCGTTTGCCATTTGATATTTGATAAAGCGACATTCATTTAGTTGGGAACGGTGACGTCACAAACCGTGTACAATGCTAGACTGGAATGAAATAACAACAGTGTTGTAAAGACAGATGCAAAGACGTCCATTTAAACCATTATTAACTACTGTGGCTGTCTGTGTGCGCACTGAACTGTTCACCTCGGGCAGAATAACGGCAGATGTGGTCTGTGTTGAGACTGGGTGTGTGTGTGTGTGTGTGTGAGAGAGAGGGAGAGAAAGAACGGGAGAGGATGGGGGTCACATTGAGCTGTTGTGACCCTCACATGAACTGGGGGTAGACAGATCACCCACTTAGCAGGTGCAGCCTACAGAACTGCAAAACAGGCCTCTTCAGTGCCATATTCAAGCTGTGTGTGTGTGTGTTTGTGTTGGTTCGAGCATCTATTCTGAATCCATTACCCCTAAGGTCTCCCCCTCTACATTCTTACAATTACCTGTGCGGGCGAAACAGGTGTGTTCTCAGGTTTAAAAGGGGGTCTGGGCCACTTAGCTGTCGGGGAAACCTCATGAGTGACACTTTGGCCTGGCAGAAACAATAAAAACAAAACAAAAAAATAAGCGAAGACAGCAAGTGAGAAAAACAAGACGAGAAACTGATCTGACAGTCATGTTTAATAGGAAACAAATTGCTCTCCACTTTTCTGCAACACAGATAGCAGCCCATTTATTCCTGTCCGGCTTTGTTGGGAACAATTGGGAGGAAGTGGTGGGATCCCGAACAGGGATTGGTTTCAGGCCTCGCCGCCCCACATGCTGCTCTGAACAAGCCCCTGTGGTGAAGCAGTTCAGGTGCGGCTACATTCGGAGAGAATGGAAGCGATGCTTACGGCCCAAGCTAGGATTGGAAGAGTTGCGGGAGGGGTGGGTGAATTGCCGGGGGGAACTTGGTGGATGAATAACGGTGTTGTTTGGATTCACAGAGCGAAACAGTAAGAGAAAGAGCCTGTTCACATTGGCATCTAGTGACTCGAGCTTTATTTTTCTCACTCACGCACAAACTTTCCCTTTTATACGGACACACGCGCATTTATTTGCACATACCGATTGATATATTCATAAGAACCTGCTAATTTAAGAGACACATGCATTTGTATCTGCATGTGTGTGTGTGTGTGTGTGTGTCAAGAGTAGTTAGGGTTTCAAGAGTGAGGGCCATGTTTCACTAGGTTGAATCTAGTCAAAGACATTTTTGGGTACAGGAAACACACAGTCCCCCCCTTGTCAAACATGGTCCTGTGGGACACACACACACTCACACTCCTATGTATGTAACCTAGGCTGTGTGTACACCTGTTTTACCAAGGCTGGGAACGTATTGACCTCACCTCTGACCGGCCACTATCTGCCTGTTAACTGATCACATGCATCCACATCACAGAAGCCAAATGGCCAGTTCAGGAGCTGAGATTAAGATCATTTCACTTTACATTTCCATCCTTGAATTACAGCACAAAGACAATTTTCTTTCAGCTTATAACCTGAATCGTTTCCTCACACTGAAATACACTGACACTGTGGACTCCTGACATGTATTTATTATAATTGACTGCCTCCAACCATGAAAAGCATTTTATTTTGGAGAACTACAGCCTGAGGAGCGCAAAGCCTCACTGAGCAGCCAACTAATGGAAGTTAATCTCATTTTCTGTCAGCCGGCTCCCAGGGGTCAAGGTTTAAGTGACTAGGTCAGAGGTCCTCTGAAAAGAGAAATAGATAAACCATTTCAGAATGGATAGTAAAGCTGGATACAAGTCCATTTTTGAATATAGTGTTTCGTGGTTTTCTTCAGAGGTTGGTTTTGAACATTATTTAGTATTATATATTACATGGTCTTATTCATTCTCTGTTTGCATATCCGGTTATGGTTCCTCAGTAAGATGCAAATAAGCGGTAATTACAAATAGTAGAGATGCTAAAAGAGTCTTATTTACACTACTGATACTGTGCATTGTCATGCCATGTTCGCAGTAGAGTTGGCGCACGGTAAATCCAGGACCTAATTGTTACCCTCTTTGCAGCTTAAAGAAAGCGATATCCCTGTGACCGGTGCACCATCTGATTCCTGAACATGTACATTTGCACAAATTTTTCTAATTTCATCCTCTATTCCCTCCACCTGTTTCAGCCTCAGCACTCTTTTGTAATTATTTAAAGATTTGAATAGTGTGAATAGCTTGCGTGAATGCGGAGCGAGGAATGAATAGATCGACTAATACTGGGGTTTTGCACAGATAGATTGAACAGCTGATAATGATCTGACTTTCAAGGAAACAGAACAACAGCAGAATGCATGCTACTTTACAGAGGTAGACAGTATGGAAATAACTCATTTTACTGTTGTATATTTAAACTAATCTAAAATGATTTGCATCAGAGAGAATGATAAAGAAAAGATAAAGAAAGAAATGGATGGTTTGATAATCGACTTACTAAGTTAAATGATTCTTTTTCATTGATGGAATCATATTCCCTAATGGGATCCTGTCAAGTTTATAAAAATGGAACTAACTTAATTCAGATCAAAGAAACACTTAACCCTTAAATGAACTGTGCACATGAAAGTGTGTATTCTTATAAAAAAAAAATTTCCATGTTAGATAAGCTAAATATTTAAAGGGGCCATATGATGTTGCTAAAAAAAACATTATTTTGTGTATTTGGTGTAATTAAATGTGTTTATGTGGTTTAAAACACATTATTTTCCACATACTGTACATTATTGTTTCTCCTCTATGCCCCGCCTTTCTGAAACGTGTCGCTTTTTACAAAGCTAATCAGTCTGAAAAGCGAGGTGTGCTGTGATTGGTCAGCTATCAGTGCGCTGTGATTGGCCGAATACCTCAAGCGTGTGATGGAAATGTTACGCCCCTTGCCATACTGTGATGCCTTGTCCCGGCCAGAGCGACAAGAAAAAAAACATTAAAAATCCATTATAAACGAGGCATTTGTTGCATCCAGTGGGGACATAATTACGGATTATAATGACTTATACTGTCTTTTTACGCGTTGCATTGCATCGCGCCACATAAATGTAAAACCATGTCTGCATCTGTGATCGGAGAAATTACATACTACAAACGCTACTCTACACTGCTCAAAACTCGCGTTTGAATCGTCAGTGGCAAATTCTTTAAATATAAAAAACGTACTTACAGTCTGTGAGTCAGAACAGCCGGCATTGTAGTCTACTCTACCAGGATCAGGAAACAGTCTACCATAAAATGCGCTGGACACATCGGAATATTTGGGTTGAACTGTTCTGGAACAGTATTGTAAATACAACTTAATCACTGATTTCTAGTCGTGTCCTCTTTTGGAAGGCCAAACAAAGTAGTTTCGCTTTCACAACGAAACACAGCTTCACACACAACGGGCTAGAGTGAGCGGAGGCTGGCTTGACTGAGCGGCGGGGGGCGGGATTGCGGCAACCACATGGGACGACCCCGGGCTGGACTCCGCTTCATCCACGGTGAAAGCCGATCCGGCGAACGCCTTTCTCAAATGCTTAGTTTTCTACAAAGTCCCTCCTTCCGACAAGCGCAGTCTGCTCTGATTGGCCAGCTGACCCAGTGCATTGTGATTGGCCGAACACCGCAAGCACTCGTCGGGAATGTAACGCCCCTTACCATAATCGCGAGCTTCATCTTTCAAAATAAATGTAAAGACTGAGCCCGAAAGGGGAACAGAGTCGCGTGACAGACACAGTGATGAAGCTGGTATGTGTTTGCAGTACACAAGCCACGGTTAAGACAGCTGACTCCACTGTGATCTCTCTCTCTCGCATGCACACACACACGCACACACACACGCACGATGCGCAAAACTCCACATTTGAACGGTCAATAGCAAATAATTAAACTAATAACAAATCAGTAGCTGATTCAGAAGCGCCAGATTGTCATAGCAAAGTCAGAATGACAGGCGTGTTAGAACGAGCCATTTTAGAGGGGCGTGGCAGAGTCTTAACTTTGATAAAGAATATCTCTGGTTTTGAGACTTTAGTTTTGCAACTTCAGGGATCTTATCTATGCACAATCAGCTTGTAACACTCCAAAGAGAAAGGAAAACTTGAAATCGCATCATATGACCCCTTTAACAAACATGAGAAAAGTGTATAACTACAGTGCCACCTATGTGTCACATGTGGAATAACAGAAGGAAACAGTTGCAATAACTTGAACAAGTTAGAAAAGTAAAATTTTAAATGTCTGATAATTAAGATTTTCTGCCCCTTTTGGTACATAAAAAATATAAATGAGATATTTTATCACATTTATCAATGCATATATTTGTTGTAATGAATGACTGAAAAGACTGATTTGACAAAGTTAGAAGGAACAAAGTGGATTTCTGTGTCTGGTCCAAAATGGCCTCTTCTAACAGAATTGAGCTGATTCTAAATAGCTGAAATGACTGTACAATTGATCTAAGAGGCATCCCTCAGTCTTTCATCATTCTCAAAGGCGGATTATATGGGGATGTGGTTCTTTCAAAATATTGCCTCCGTTTCTCTTTTAACAAGGCAATTACCCTGTCAGACACACAGCCGTATCCACCCACATGCACGCACTGACACACGCACACATAGTTTATTTTGTCAATTAACCTCTGTTTCAGCCCAGCCAGGGGAAGAGAGCCCCTGTCAGTCTTTCAGTGCATGGACATTCTTCTAATAAACTTGGTTGACAGTATGATCAGATTGTGCTGCTTGCCAGGTTGCAGTGGTTGGCAGATTTAAATTTTTGGTGATACCTTTGCTCAGATTACTAATTGTTGGCGCGTTCTTCTTTTTCTTTTACTTCTAAACCCACAAAAGTCTCGGTTTGCTCAAAGCAAGCAAAAATGCATTTGAAGAAACCTATAAAAAAGTGTGCACATTTCAGTATCAAGATAATTTTTTAATAAGATCTGCTGCATCTTGCCAGAAAAGCTGCACTGTCTTCTTTGATCTCTCTCCAGCTTTGATTCTGTCTCTACATGTCCGAGACTGTAAATGGGTATTTTATGAACTTTCCCTAATTATATCCCTCATCGGCTTCAGTCTGTTTGTGTTGAAGGGTCATTGTAAGTCTTTTGTACTTGTATCAGATCTTCCTGCTCTTCTCAGCCTGAAGAATGACAAATATTTATCTTCCTTACGCTCAAGACCTACGCACACAAATTAAATGTATTATATGACACTAACTGAGACTCTATAATGTGCTATGACCTAATTTTCAAAACAATTTCATCAAAAATTTCATCATTGTTTAACATGAGTACTGAAAATCCATAACTTCCTCTCCTCTTTTTCATATTGTGCTCAGTCTGCAGTTATACAGTGCACAGTGAGAGTGCAGAAAGCAGCGTTGCACGCCTAAATAAGTGCCTGTTGAAATGAACCTCAGAGGAGCACACTTTATCCCCTCCCTTTCCAGAAGAAATGCCTGCAGGGAAAGGTAATAGCATCCGGATGGCCTTAACTAAATATTCAGATTATCCTTACCTCTCATCGTCAGCCAATCAATCAACACTACCTGGAAACTTACATGTGTATGTGTGTGTGTGTGTGTGTGTGTGTGTGTGTGTGTGCTCTGTGATAGCAGGCCAAACAGCTCAGGCACAGGGTATAAGCCCTTCTTGGCCACATTGGCCCTCTGTTTCCATGGAAACTGGCTTGCCACAGAAAAGAGAAAAAGGAAATTAAGATTATCTGATTAAAAGTTCAAAGTTGAAACCCACAGAAATAACACAAAGTGTAGAGTCACCATCTGAATAATACAGCAGACCTCAAGCTAGTTTGAGTGGCTTTTGACTTCAATGACTTAGTCTCATATCGAGCTGTTAAAGGGATAGTTCACCCAAAAATTTAACTTCTGTCATTATTTGCTCACCCTCATGTCATTCCAAACCTGTATGACTTTATTTCTTACGTAGAACACAAAAGAAAATATTTTGACCAAATAGTTTTTGTCCATGCAATGAAAATCAACACAACAACTGCTCTGAACTGGCGCAAAAAAAAAAAAAAAAACATTACTGTTTTCTGTGTTCCACAGAGGTAAGTCTTGCAGGTTGGAGCGATGTGAAGTTATGAGAAAATAATGGCACAATTCCCTTTTTCATTGGAAATCGTCTATCACAAGGATAAGTGAAATATGGTGCAACAGCACATCCTCATGTATCTTATTCCCTAGCGACATGAATGATGTGTAATGCAGTTTGTATAACACCCGACGGGCCTCTCGCATACCGTCCAAGTTCAATTTGCAACCGACACCTCGCATCTGGCCCTTTCCTTCGCGTCCTGCCATGCCAATTCACTTTGCTGTTGGTCTTGTTTTACAAAAAGAGGCTTTAAGGCAACTCAATTCACAATTTCCTTCTTGCGCTCTACTGAAGAGAATACGACGCCGTCTCATTGCTTCCTCTCCCTCTGCCACACACAACAGTGTGCACTACGGGAAGAATTCTGATAAGCGTGGCATTAAACTCAATTTCAGATATCCGCAATCCCCAACCCACAAGCACCAACCCCCTGCTCTAACTTCTAATCTTCCTTAACTGCACAATAATACTTTATTTTATCTGGAAGGGGTGGGTGGAATTGTCCTTAAGCAAAATGTGGTAGCACTTTACAGTATGCATTTCAAACAAGAGCTAATCCTCTGGGGGAGAGAGAGAAATGGTTCACCTTTTTGGTGAAGGTAAGACTATCCTGACTCAGGAGTAGGAATTCTGAGCTTATCTGCCTGCGGTTTTAATGCGTTTTGAAATGCTATGACAGATTAGGTAAACAGTGCATTTGATGAATTGGAGAAGAAGTCAATTGGCCATATAGCGTAGCGTTCAATCCTCACACAACACAAAAAGCTCTTTCTTACCCCCTGCTCCTCTATTTTCCAAAGGCTTAGAGTTGCCTCCTACCCAAATCTGATTTCCCTCACATTAACCTCCAGAAGGGCAGGTTACACTAAATCTGTAGACACTTCCGCAGGTGGAGAGTTCAGAGGAGAGATACTTTTAGTTTCAACCCAGCTTCAATTATGAATGAGTGACGAAAAAAGAGCTTTTACAAGAAATTATCTTTGACAGTGCAAGCCATTCAGTAGTGAATATTAGGTAAATTGCTTTTTTCAACAAATTTTTATATTCTGAATGCGGCCACAGTAACATGTTAACAAGAAGGAAGAAGAAAATATCAGAGACCCAGCCATGACCCTGAAGCTCATTTGCTACCATGGATGAGTTTACAACCTCAATTATCCAGAACTGGTGTACACCTGGGTCATTATATAAAGGCCTTCATTATGGGACCTGTTCACAACAATATGCATTTTGCATTCCATTGCACTTAACGTTTCTTAAAGTCTGCATGAAATCAAAATGTACAATATTTATTTTGTTAGCACACATTGCTAGTCTAAAAGTGAACAATTAATCTGTGCAAGTTAATCCACTGAAAAAATGTGTTTGTCTTAATAATCTTTAATCAAAATCTGATCAGTTGCTTCCGCTCTGGAATGTCATTCCTTCTCTGATGACATCAGTTTGATGGTTTTAGCCATGGCTTGGGCAGAATATTCTTAACCATGCCCCTCCAACTGTTAGTTTGCTGCGAGTGAGGGATAAGAGGAGAAGCGCAGAAATAAAACCCCTCCCTCTATTCAATATTCCGTTTCAGTTAAAAATATGTCACCATACTGAAATAAAGTCAGCAGCAACTTCCGTATCACATGGACTTTAATAGAGAGCAACAGTAAAGTTCTAGAATTTAAAAAATCATTTAATTCAATTCATTTTCTTCATAATGAGAATCCAAACATCTGAAAAACATTGCAATAATTCACGAGTAATGCACATGATTCCAGTTAATCAATTAATGTCTTTGTTAAAGACTTAATAAAGACTGGACTATTGTAATGCACTGCTAGGTGGTTATCCTGCATCTTCAATAAACAAGCTACAGGTGGTCCAAAATGCAGCTGCTAGAGTCCTTAACAGGTCAAGAAAATATGATCATATTACCCCAAAATTACCATCTCTACACTGGCTGCCTATTAAGGTCCGTATCAGTTACAAAATATTACTACTAATAAAGGCCCTAAATGGTTCAGTTCCTGCGTACCTAACCGGTCTTCTATCACACTACAACCCATCCCGCTCCCTAAGGTCACAAAACTCTGGACTTTTGGTAGTACCTAGGATGGCAAAGTCCACTAAAGGAGGTAGAGCATTTTCACGTTTGGCTCCCAAACTCTGGAATAGACTTCCTGATAATGTTTGGGGTTCAGACACACTCTCTCTGTTTAAATCTAGATTAAAGAAATGTCTCTTTCACTCCAGCTACATCTTATCAAATGCACATTACCATTCTTTGCTTGGTTTTAACACATTATAATTTTTTGCTTAGTTTGAATAGCAGCTACGCTAATTTTTCTCTACTTCCTTCTCTGTTTCTGTCACAGGATGGGAATCCCGTGTATGATTTTTTTTCTGTACGTATCTGTCATATGGACATCACCTTGACATTGTCACCACTGATAAGCTACTCCTAAATGTAATGTAGAAACTTTCATTTCCTGTGAAGCTGCTTTGCAGCTATTTTGTATCGTGAAAAGCACTATACAAATAACAATTTTTTTTTGTTGCTCATGACATGTATGGGGCTCAAATGAAGTTCTGTGCAATTTCAAATAATATAATAAATAAAAACACAGAAAAACCCTGTTGAGGCATATAGGTTTATCCCCTAACCTTTTGTTTTGTCTTCATTTGGAGGGATTCCAGCTTTATTTCGTGGCTTCTGACCTCTCCAAACCACCCCATAATTCACACCTTGACTTTACTCAATTGAAATTTTCATAGAAAGTATTTGGCAGTTTTCTGCCCACTCTCTCTGTCTGTCTGACACACATACGTCTAACTAATAACATAATCCCCCCAAATATTCCCGAGCAGTGTGATCTCTTCTTTCCTCTTCTCCTTCCCCTAACCTCCCTTCCCTCCTTTAACCATCCCATCTATGCCATTCATCCATCCACAGGACCATGTCTCTCTTTTTCCTTCTCTAATCCTCTTTTTGAACATTACGTGCTAATAAAGTCACTAAAAGGGGAGACAGAGGGGAAAAAATATCATCTTACACCCAGTGGCAGATTCACCAAACTGGCTGTTTCACCCGAGCACAGATAAATAGATATGGAGAGAGATGGAAAGAGACATTTGGCAGGAGAAAAAAATCATATCATGGAACTTTACTCTAGTCTAAGCAGTGAAGTCTACTCATAAACAATTCAAGTCACAGCTAACAGTAAATTATCAAGGCAAGACAAATAGTTTTGGACATACTACTCAAAATCTGGAACAGTTATGATGCTTAAGAGTTGCCAACCTTTCTATCTTGTCTTTTCCTCCTCAATAGTTAAATTACAGATTTCCGTTCGGAGCTTCATAGTTCCAACAAGCCCGGTTTTCACTCTTTCACATACCTGCCTGATCTGCTTACATTCCTTTACAACACTTGAAAGGTCATCAGAGGGATCTCATTGTGTTTAGCTAAGAGGTCTTATTTCCACTTGCAAGCTGCTCACACTGTAACAAGAAGTACATTGATCATAATAATAAAAAACTGCTGGCAGAACTAATGCGAACTCTGACAGATTCTTTAAAACTATGCGTTTTGAAATCTTTCTTTGCTGGTTCCTGTCTTAATGTAGTAATTTTGTTCTGAGATGGTGTAGCATAGTGGTTAAAGATCTCACCCAAAATCTGAAAGGTTGTAGGTTTTTTGTATTTATTTAACGAGGGACAATGCACATTAATAATGCACACAATATGTGAAAAATGTGTCAGAATTTTCATCCGTAGTCCCTTGGCAGGTTGATGTTAAAAACAATAAAAACAACAAAGTAATCTCTTTACACACACACACAAATAAACTCCAAAATCTCAAATGGTCACACCGTAACCACATTTTCAGCTGTCTAGAGAAACCACAAAGGTTTAAAGGATTAGTTCACTTCCAAAATTAAAATGTCCTGATAATTTACTCACCTCCACGTCATCCAAGATGTTCATGTCTTTTTGTCTTCAGTCGCAAAGAAATTAAGGTTTTTGAGGAAAACATTCCAGGATTTTTCTCCATATAATGGACTTCAATGGTGGCCAACAAAGGTCCAAGGTCCATAATCATGTTGGAAAGGCCTTCATCTGTGTCCGGTTCAAAAAGGTAGGTTAGGGCGAAAAACTCTCATCAATCTAATTTTCTCCTTCAACTTCAAAATCATCCGACATCGTTGTTTTACCTTTCATAATATGGACAAAAACAGCCGAGACAGTCTTCAAAATATCTTCAGTTGTTGTGTTTTTTTTGTTGTTGTTTTTTTACGCAGAATAAAAAAAATCTCAAGTTTGAAACTTCATGATGGTGAGTAAATGATGACAATTTTCATTTTTGTGTGAACTACTGCTTTAAACTCCGTTTAAAAAAAATGGTTCTGCTAAACATGACAGATTAACCCTGACTGTGACCTCTGAGGACAGACCAAACCGCACTTATACTCTGCCCCCTGGGCCTGTGCCTGGACAAGGCACAAGAGTATTATAGGATGCTGATGATGTGTTTATTAGGTTTGTTGAGAAGTGATGACAGACTTGTGGGACAAGAATGGTTTTAGTGAAGGTCAAGCACTCCCTCTTATGGTGAAAACAAGAAGCTCACATTTAAATGTCTAGAAAAGCAAGCAATTATCAAACAACATTAACAGTACACTATTAAAAATGAGGGCTCTTCATTGACATTGGTTTCATGAAGAACCTTTAACATTGAATGATCCTTTCAACTGCACTAAAGGTTCTTTCTAGTAAAATAGTTTTTTTACATTATTATAATGTTCTGGGGGAAAAAAAAGGTTTGAACTGGTCACTAAAATGTTCTTTGGGTAATCCAAACTGGTTCTTTTATGGAAAACCGCCTTTTGGAGCCTTTATTTTTAAGAGTGTAGAGAACACCACTGTGCAAGGTGGACAGTGAAAAGAATCTGGGGAAAATTCCAATTAATGGAAGAGGGCCCATTCCTGTCTCTGCCTAGACCCCATAAATTAGTAAATCTGCTCCTACTTGTGAGTGCATGAGTGCTTCCCCTAATCACATAACAACTAGAGTCAAAACAACATTTTCAAATGAGGACTACGCTTTGATTAGTCAGGGCTCCACCGCTGCAAATAAATGACCTGTCAAAGTAAAGATGAAATGCCTCAGAGACAATCACAGAATATGCAGTGCATAAATACACAACAGTCCTCAAACAGACAGAAAATAATAATAAAGGATTGCAGACAAGCATTTAGCCAGTTAAACCACCAGATGGAGCCACAGCTACACAGGAGGCCCTGACATAAAAAGACCCCTTTAAAACTGACACAAAAAAAAACAGAGAAATGAAATCCGACTAGTCATAGAGATCTTTACCTACAATCTCACTGCATAGGTCAATGTATTGCATTATTCGCAGCCATTTTCTTTTCCTTTTTCCACTTTCCTTTTTTTTCTCTCTCTGAAAACCTGTACTTAAAGCAGACCGGAATATAATACAACCTAAATTAGCTGAAATAGAAAGTGATTCTTAATTTTTTTAATACAGCCTTTGACTTAAGCATATGACATTAACTGGGTTGTGAAAGCAAGCCTTTCATCGCATGCAACAAGCAACACAATAATGAATCTGGCAGAATCAGAATCACTGGACCCAGAATGCTATGCATCTAGTCCACAGGGCAGCATTTCATGGTATTTACCATGCAGATCATTTGTACATCACTCACATACACACAAATCTTAGCCTGTATATTCCAGGCTATGGAAACAATAGCACAAACAAATTACCCATAATTACCTTCAGTATTATTTTTTTAATAATATAAATATTATTATAATACACGTGACAAAATAATGGCAAGCTCTGGCAAGTTGCGAAAATGATTTAGCCTTCACTTAAAGTCTGATTATTCCTGACTACATCTAACATTTTAAAACACAAATTAGTTCTAAAAAAAAAAGAGAGAGAGAGAATTATGCAGGGCAATGGAGATAAAAACCTATGTTTCACATCAAGACAAGCTGTCCATATCACCCCCTCAAGTAGAATAACGAGATCTGTGCAGTTGCTCCACTGATTGGTCAGAATCGTTCATGCTGTCACAAAGGATCATGGGATGGACCACCACACACCCACTGCCCAGACAGCGTGGGCGTTTCCGTGGTAACAGAGGGCAGCGACGATCTTTACGTGGCCTCAGTGAGCCACTAATGAGAGTGTGTGTGTGTGTGTGTGTGTGTGCATGTGCATGTTTATGTGGTTTATGAGGACACAAATTTGTATAATAACATGGGTATGACATAGGTATTACAACGAGAAGGTGATTTATGAGGACATTTTCAGTGTCCCCATAATTCAAAAGGCTTATAAATAATTCAGAATGAGTTTTTTTGAAAATCTAAAAATGCAGAAAGTTTCCTGTGAGGGGTAGGTTTAGGGGTAGGGTTGGTGTAGGGCAATAGAAAATACGGTTTGTACAGTATAAAAACCATTACGCCTATGGAGAGTCCCCATAAACCATAAAAACAAACCTGTGTGTGTGCGCATATCTCTTCATGCTACAGTGCAAACAGGGGTTTCTGTTGTAAGAGCGACACTGCAGTCAGTTAGAAATGCATCCAACATTAGAATCTGGGCTGGTGTGTGGGTGCATGTGTGTGTGTGTGTAAACTGATCTTCTGGTTCAGTAAAAGTAAATGTCAGGGTTGCTTTCTAATTTAACGAAAATAATTCCCTAGCAAAGTATCTGGAAAAAGGGAAACATTTCAAATGTCATTTTCATTCCAGTCAAAATAGTGCTATAATTAAGAATACTATTAAATGAAGTAATGCCCTACATGTTGACATGCAAACATACACACGTGCACTCGCACAGACATGTCCACATGTACAAATTCACATACAGATTCATGCACACAAAGTGACAGGAAATTCATCTGACATCCCCCAGCCAGGCAAACAAGAGCCAAATGCATCAAAGCCTGGCTCTCCCCTCCAACTCTTTTTCTATTCGAATGCAGAGCCAAGTCACAGAATCGACTGTTCATATTAGTAATACAGGTATCGTTATTATTGTAATTAAGTGCAATCTACTTTAATAGAATCCAACAATAACAAGATTACCTGTTCAATTATAAGCACAGATTATGTGTGGATGTATGCTGGAAATGATTTGGCTTGAACAATAAATACAGCCTATTTCTCCCCAAGGTAGCTTAAATCAATATTTTACCAAAGCTTTAATTAAAAGTCGCAAGACTTCAAATCCTTGCTTCACTCTCTATTTCTGTTTGTGTCTGCCTCTAGCTATTCCATTTGCTGTTGTGATTATTTTTCACTCTATTTAGGAATTCTTTGATATGAATCAAACATTTGATTGTCAGAGATTGAAATGAAAAATCTAATTTTCACAGCTTCCATGGTGTCTCTCAGCATGTTAAATGGTGGACAAAATGTCTTCAGCCAAACTCATACAGTAAACCAACATGTGCCTGATATGAATATCTTAAGAGCATATGTGAAAGTTTACCACAATAAATTCATGCATGCCCATTTAAAATCTCCATGTTTTTAATGTGTGTACACGATTGGGGACTTTGTACTTGACATTACTTGACACATAACAATAAGCAGTAGATTTCTACACTTCTTTGATTCGCAGCAGGGAAATATGGATTATATAAAACTTTGAATCGCATAGTTCTACAAACCACCAAGTTACAAACGTCGAAACTAAATGCGTTACAAATCGCGTTTCTAAAGGCATAAAAGCGCCTATTACTCTTCAAGATCTTGTAGGACTTTAGCTGTGTGCGCGAGCGAATCACAAAACTGTACCACGAGATCCAGGGCTTTTGCCTCATCGTGACGTGAAAGAGTTCCCTTCGACAAATATAAACACTTTCTAAAATTAGTCCTCTCCACAAAATTAATTCCCTGACGATTCTTTTGACGCTAGGTCACGTGTGCGCATTTCGTGTGTGTGTGTGTGTGTGTGTGTGTGTGTGTGTGTGTGGGGGGGGGGGGTGACATTTTGACATATAAAGCTGTTTCAAGGGCGAATTCTGCATTAGAAGCGCGCAAAACCCAAGCTGCGCAATTGCGCGAGGCATTCCTTTTGGGTTGAGAAGGAGAGCGGATTATTCGTCCTCTCTTGAGATTTCGCGTTCCAATTGTTTAGATGGATTTTCCCAACACTTCGCTGACTAAACGGAGGTCGGAGTCATGGAAGGCCGTGCATCTCGCGCGTATGTACAAGCGGATATCGCGTTGGGGGATCTACAAGTTGTATTGATGCAATTTAGTTCCCCGTCATGAACTGTCCTGGAGCTGCGGTTCAAAGTTAGGGGCTTTAAGAGCGGGGAACATCATGCACACAGCGGAGCTCGCGCTCTCTCTCCTACTCGTCGTGATCATCGTTGTGTCGCTGCTGTCCAACGTGCTAGTGCTGATCTGCTTCTTGTACAATGCAGAAATTCGCAAGCAGGTTCCTGGGTTGTTTATACTCAACCTGACGTTCTGCAACCTGCTTCTGTCCGCCTCCAGCATGCCGTTGACTCTTTACGGTGTGTTGAGTAATGCACATCCCGGAGGACAGATTTTCTGTCAGGTGGTCGGGTTTCTGGATACTTTCCTGACCACCAACTCCATGCTGAGTATGGCTGCTCTCAGCATCGACCGCTGGGTTGCAGTGGTGTTCCCTCTCAGTTACCATTCCAGGATCCGTCACCGGGACGCTGTAATCGCTCTGGCTTACACGTGGATGCACTCGTTGTCCTTCTCTGTGGTTGCCGCGTGCCTCTCCTGGGTGGGCTACCATCAGCTGTACGCTTCGTGCACGCTCTGTAACGGCAGGGCGGTCAATGCCAAGACGCAGTTCGCGATTTACACCATGGTGCTGCACTCACTCACGTTCCTGTTGGTGTCGGTGGTGCTCTGCGTCACGTATCTGAAAGTGCTCAAAGTCGCGCGCTTTCACTGTAAGCGCATAGACGTGATAACCATGCAAACGCTCGTACTGCTAGTGGACATTCACCCGAGGTAAGAATGAGTGAGAATATGCAGATTTTTACGCTTAAAAATAAAAAGAAAATTGGCAGCAGTGGTGAACTTTATCGTAGAAACACAGTGACGATGATGAAGATATTGGCGACGGCCTGTTTTACATAGGCTATATTAACTGTCAATACGTTATTTAATCAAATAGGTTATATAATAACAACACGTATGTATAAACCATATGCTGATTAAAAGTTCATAAAAATTGTCAAATGTAGTCAGTATAATTCAAATGTTGCCACAAACATCATGTTAACAAACATTGTAAACTCTAAATATATAACATTAAAATGCAACAAAACCCAAACAAATGTGCATAACCAATAACACCAATAATGTTTGTACAATGAACTTTGGGAATGCCTCTTTCCCTAATTGCCCTTTATGCTTTTTCTTTATATACTCAATTTATAACACTTAATTAACTTTTTTGACTGTTAAACTTACTAATATTATCTTCAAATTTTGCTTTTCATTTTAAGTGTCTGCACCAATACATATTATAATTACATATTCAGCACTCAAATATTAAATAGTCTAGAGGCCAGAGAAACTCTAGAGCTGCTGGGTTTCAGCACCACAGTTTTGGTCCACAGCCCTCTACTAGATCTGACAGGGATTTGAACCTACTGAATCCTAAATAATTGTTCTTAACTAAGTGAACATGTATTTTATTCTGTGGATATCACAGAAACAAACTACATATTCAAAATAAATTAATTAATTAATTTAAAACAGTCAAAATTGTAACTGGTGGAGCTGAAAAAATGACACAAATGCGTAAACAGACACTTTACGTGTCCTGTGATTTAGAGACTGAACTGATCATTGACAAAGGCATAATATTTCAGTGGATCAAACTGGAATTGAACAGCTCAGGTCATGTGACTATTCACATTATCTATGTAAAAATGTCAACATGAAATCAAGACAGTCTGAAAAATACATCAGCAACTCAAACTGGCCCCCTCAAACTAAATCACAGTCACAAATGTAACTGGTACAATAACACAAAACATAAATAGAACTGTGATCAACAATTTCTACTTTAAAATAATAGCTACCAAATATTGTGGCTGAACACACCTCTTTCACATGCCAACAGATATCAAGAGACATTTGTGCTCGTCAGAGAATGAACATCATCAGCTCATTGCCCAGAGCTCTGGATGACTTTCAATGGCAACATGTTGTCTAATAACTTATTAACCGACAACGAGTAATCACAATAGCCCTACACACCACATGTAATGAGCACATCTGGTGTTCAGGCAGGGGATGTATCAGAGCACTCCACACATGCAAAGAGAAAGGAAAATGACTGCCAGCTGTTGGCTCTTTTGCCATCCTTGTAAATAAATAAAAAGCTACAACTTTTTATAGACTGAAATAACTAACTAATCACACCGTACTTCTGTTTGACGTGACCATGTGAGCAAGTGTTAAATAATCCACTGCAGGTGTGATGAAGGTAATCTGACATTTCAATGATTCACTGAAACAGCCTGGGCAAACATCCTCACTCTAAGGGAACAGCTGTTAGGCCTCTTGAATGTTTTGTCAGAAGAAGGTTCCTAATGTTGTCATTGGTGAAGTCTGGTGCATGGATACGGTTTTAAATAACATCCGTTTTAAGCTGGATAAAAGTCAGTCTAGTGAGCTTGTCTCATCTGCATAATAACATAATACTGAGATCATAACTTTTGTCCAGTGTTCGTCAGCGCTGTCTGGAGGAGCAGAAAAGGAGGAGACAGAGAGCCACCCGCAAAATTAGTACCTTCATTGGAACCTTCGTCGTCTGTTTCACCCCTTATGTCATTACCAGGTGAGCCACCTGCTTTTCTCCCCTGGGCTAGGCTAGGTTGAGATCCCTGGATGTTATTAGCTGCATGCTTGATATAATACTAATACGCTGGAGGACACTGCGTATTGATTAAGCAGACCAGGGGCATTCATAACATATCTTCCATTTTGTTACGGCACATTACTGATTCTTTGAATTGATTGATTCTTCTTCTGAACATTACTTTTTTAAATTAAAACCTTTTTATGGTACTAATTCTTTTAGCTATAATGAACAATGCGTGTTTAAAGCAAAATTGAAAAGTGTCTGTAATATAGATAAAACGCATAGTAATAATTTAAATGTTGCATCAAAATATGCATTACAAATATGCATTACAATTAATAAGTAATGCCGTCCGTTACTGATTACAAAGTACCTACCTAAAATTGTAGTCTATAATGTAAATCTATTAGTTTACACATTTTAGGTAATAAAATGTTTGATTACTAGAATAATAATAATAATAATATAATTATTGATTACTTTTAGATTTCTTTTGACCTAACTGGTTTATCACATAGATTTGAATAAAATCATTGTGTACCAAATTGACATCAAAATAAAATATATTCTATTATATTCTTTATCATCAACAACACAAAGTGCATTAAAAGTCAGGGTTTCCCAAACTGGGGTTTGAAGGAACTGCAGGGTTTGATGAAAAGCTAATTAACTCAAATCATAAAAATTTGAACTTAAGGAAAAAAATTATTACTTTAAAATAAAAGCACTATAAATAAAAAAATATTTAGTTTGTTTACCTGCATGCCAGTGATATCATTTAACTGACATCAGAGAACTGTGAACGCGCAAATGTGCTGTTAATTTGAAATATTATGAAGCTCATAAAATCTCTGTGTGAATAATATGTAATCATGCAATCCATTAAAGAGTAACTAATCTAATAAGGATTTTAAAATGTGATATAATCTAATTACAAGTATATTTTTGTAAACATTTCCCAAAAACTGGTCTCCTCTACAGTATCCTACAAGTTATGAAATGTGAAGCCTGTAGTTCTCGTACTAATGTCTCTGGTCATGCATGACCACCTGACTCATAAGCCAAAATGAAGAAGAGCCTTCTGACTAGGCATGTTACATAACCTGGGTAAGCTCAGAGAAGATGGAAGGATGAACTGTCTGGTGTATCCCTGAATCTTGCTGCAGCTTTTCTTCCTCGAAGCTCCTGTCAAAAGCAATTTTTATGCGCAAATGTTAGTGTCCCATTCTGGTCACAGATTATCCCCCACATAAGCAAACTGAAAACTGAAATTGTTCTGCATTCACTACCTCTGCTAACCAAACGTATAACCCTCCATATGCAAAGATAGTGAAAATGTGCTAACTGCAGAGAACGGACTTTGCACCTTGTCTTGCTCATGTGGGTGTCATGTCTTTAGGATCGTGGAGCTATTTGTGACGGAGCCATTTAATCCATATTGGGGCGTGCTGTGTAAGAGTCTGGCATACAGCAAAGCTGCATGTGACCCCTTCGTCTACTCTCTTCTACGACACCAGTACAGGAAGACTTGCAGTGACATCATCAATCGACTCTTGAAACGCAGTTCCCAGAATGGAGCCGGGCATCAGCAGGAAAATGGAAAGATTGGGAGGGCCAAGGAAATCGTAAAAGATGGGGAAGTCGAAGCCAGACCTACAAACTGAGGACTCCTGTTGCTATAGAGATCAACGATCACAAAGGTAGAGCTCTGACTCTGGAGGGAAAGAGATCAATGAAGACAGAGGAAACAGCGGGATACCAGGCTCTGCATTTCTCAACTCAAAAAGATTTCAAGATGTAACTGTAGCAAGAAATTTTAGTAGCAAAAGAGATTCTTTTTATAAAAGTATTAATTATTTTCCTATCTTTCTCCAATCAATTCTGAAATCAAACTTCTGTAAAGCTGCAATTCACAAAAGCTGCTAGTTAGCTAACATTCAAAAAGAATCTGTAGGGCCTATTACATATCGTGGTCTGATTTGTCTCTTATGGTATAGTGATAAAGTGCTGTTTAGACTTATGAATAGGTGACTGCTTTGACTTTCTGTATCCCATGGTCAAATGTGAGAAAACAAGATCGCATTGTGAGTTTTTCAAAACAGAATAAGAAACAATATTTTCTAGATGATGTTTTAGTGAAACTCAATGGCATGTGGTTTTGATTTTTTTGTAGCATGAATTGTATCTTCAGGGTTTAGATATGAAGCCCAAAAGCAATGGGTGGGCCTGTTATCATGGTGCCTTTATTTATTTTGTTTCATTTAAAACGAAACCTGCATAGATTGAATTTTATAGGAAGTTCATGAAGTTAACAAGCTCATTTCAGCAGAGAATTATAGAGAAATCATGTTGTGTAAACCAAAGGGTATAAACAAAGGAGATAAAACGAGTATTTATTGAGAGTGAAACAATACAGTTTAAAAAAAATGTTGGATTAAATTCTGACAGCATAAACAGTCTCTTTTTCTTACTTGCCTCTGAAAATTATCCGTGAAGATATTGTGCAAGTGCCTGAAGTGCTGTCACATGGGTTTACTTAATTAATGTTCTCTGTGTGGGAACACTGGCCACAAGATACAGAAAAAAAATTACTTGCAAAAGATTAAAACCGAAAGTCACAATTTTTCTTTCCCTAATCGTTTTGAGTTTTACAATGCTGTTCTTTGACTATGTACTGTATATATGCATATACATTTTTGTATTTTTAAAGAATAAATCATTTATACAGGGTAATTTATAACTGAATGTCACTCTATAGTAAATATGTATGGTTTTACTTTTTGTAGTGCGAATATGTGACATTTGGAAGTGGGAACATTATTACACTTTGAGGGTGTTTATGTAAAAAAATACGTTTAAATGTTTTTCTTTCGTGCAAATGTAAAGCCTTAGAAAGAAACATGTCTATTTTTGTTAAACAGGAAACAATGTAGTTTTAAATTTTGCTACATAAATATCTTTGTGACTTTGATGACAATAAACAGTGTGTTTGAAAAGAGCACAGAGTTTTTTGTTATTTGTTTGACAGATTTTTGCAGAGCACAAAGCACAGAAGAAATGAAATGAAATGCAAGTAAAGAAGTCCAATTTACTCTGCATATCTGGTGTATTTGGTCTTTGACAGAGTTCTTACCTTCTAATTTTCCTTCTGTGTGAGAAAATGAAGAGAAATGCATGGAAAGTTAAATTCCAAAGCAGGAGAAATAGAGAGAACGATAGTAATATGGGAGAGACAATTACTTTCTGAAACAGTTTAAAACAGATTTCATCCCTCCTCTTTTCAACTGAAACGAAGACAGCTTTGCACTTTGCACACATGCTCCGGCTCAGAAAGCACACAACAGAGAGAGAAGGAGTCAAGAAGTCCCTATAATTGCAGGTTCAGAAGAAAAAGAAAAGAAGGAACCATAAAAAGAGAAGTAGAGAGCGTGAAGGCAGACGTTTTAGAACAGCAAGAAATGAGACCACTAAAGAATTCTGGGTAATTATTACAGCCCTCCTCATCACCACCCCCTTTTGCAATGCAAACAACAGATGAAAATTACATCAGAATCCAGCCTCGACAGCCCCCAGATTCTAAAAACAGTCCTTACTCAGGTCTTCCCTATCACTTCTATTGTGTTAATTTTATGGGTTTTTCCACTGCTGAGTATGTCATCCCCATTTCTCACTGATCCATCAATACTGGCCTACAAAGGCAAAAGACAGTAATCACACCAACACTGAAACTGGGGGGGAAATGTATCACAGTTTCCATACAATTATTAAGCATCACAACTGTTTTCAACATTGTTAATAATAATGATAATAAAGTTTCTTGAGCACCAATTCAGCATATTAGAATGAGTTCTGAAGGAATGTGTCAACCTGAAGACTGGAGTAATGACTGCTAAAGAATTCTGCTTTGCCATCACAGGAATGCATTACATTTTAAACATAATTCAAATAGGAAAAAGAGATTTCACAATATCAGTTTTTATGTACTCAAATGAATGCAGCCTTGGAGAATATATGAATTTAATGTTTCAGATCATCAAACACATTTATATATTAGTAAAAGATAACACAAGTGAACACAACATACAGTTTTTAAATGAAGGTTTTTATTATTAAGGGAAAAGGACCTTAACTGAGGCTTGTAGTTCTTTGGATGTTGTTGTGGGGTCTTTTGTGACCTCTTGGATGAGTCGTCGCTGTGCTCTTGGGGTGATTTTGGTCGGCCGGCCACTCCTGGGAAGGTTCTCCACTGTTCCATGTTTTTGCCATTTGTGAATAATGGCTCTCACTGTGGTTCGCTGGAGTCCCAAAGCTTTAGAAATGGCTTTATAACCTTTTCCAGACTGATAGATCTCAATTACTTTCTTTCTCATTTGTTTCTGAATTTCTTTGGATCTCGGCATGATGTCTAGCTTTTGAGGATTTTTTGGTCTACTTCACTTTGTCAGGCAGGTCCCATTTAAGAGATTTTTTGATTGCGAACAGGTGTGGCAGTAATCAGGCCTGGGTGTAGCGAGAGAAATTTAACTCAGGTGTGATAAACCACAGTTTTAACTGGGGGGCAAACACTTCTTCACACAGGACCATGTAGTTTTAGATTTTGTTTTCCCTTGATAATAAAAACCTTCATTTAAAAACTGCATGTGTTTACTTGTTATCTTTGACTAATATTTAAATTTGTTTGATGATCTGAAACATTAAAGTGTGACAAACATGCAAAAAAAATAAGAAATCAGGAAGGGGGCCAACACTTTTTCACACCACTGTATGTTCAGGTATGAAAAAGGGTTAATAGATCTAGAATATGGTCATGCATTGATTACTAATTTGAATCAGTACTTTATAACGAAAATAATATCTTAAAATTAAAAGAAGCAGGCTTTTGCAATCACATCATTTTAAACCAGTAAACTCCTGCAAAGTCCAAGGATCCAGTAAACGATCAAACAGTAAGTTCAAAACAGCCTAATGCAGAGAAAACACGGCCGATTTCATCAGCGATTGCGGAAAGAATGGTGACTTAGGTCCAGATGTCAGTAAAATTATTATTTTCAGTGTGTATTTGGGTTAAATGCAAGAGTGTTTTATAATGAACGCTGATTATGCGGTGGTCAGAGATTTAGCGATTCTGAATGGATCCGTATAGGCATGCGATTTAGTGGTATTTAGTGGACTTGTGCTAATTTGTACTGAAAACTTTTATTCAATTATTGATTGATTGATTGTGGCATTATACATACATTGTGAATTATTAAAAAGTACTTATTTATTATAAATAAATAATTAAATAAATAAATGGGGGGGGGGGGAACCGGCATTTTTTTTTTCCACTCCAAGCACTGTTTATAAGTACTAATAAACAGCCAATACTCTAGTTATAGCTCTAGTAGACTGACAATACTGGAGTAGTCTAATTTGAAGATAACCAGTGGCACAAAACAAAATACCTCATCTGTTGTCTCTAACAGTTTACTGGGCATTTGAAAAAATCATGTTTCATCACAACTTTACTTAATTGAAAGATTGTTCAACAAATTATCATGAAAATGTGAGACTAAACGCAAGATTACAAACCATAACCAAAGCATTTGCAATAAATAAATTCTAGATGAAAACAAAAATTCTTAATTTTCTCTTTACTTACCACTTCTCTAGCTTCTGTGCTCCAGCTTAGAGTCTCATACGGAGTGTTGTTTGCTCTAGTATGATAAATTGCTTGTGATGTTCCTCATTTGTAAGTCGCTTTAGCGACATTTATTACATGTTTCCTTGTTTCATAAAGGTTCCTGCTGTTATACATCTAAAATACCCTCAATCCCACCATTAGCTTTTGATGAACAGTATATGTGGGCTATAGCTTTGATGAAGTAATAAACTCTACACAATTCTACACATACATTCACGCAGACAGACACTTAAACATAGTAATTTAGGGACATGCATGTACAAACATTTAACATTTACACAAGTTGAAATCCCTAAATTACTATCATTTGCTCCAAGACTCACCCACACAAACACAGCACAGAACTCTCTAGGCACACACGCGGTGAGCCCAATTAAAAACTGAGCAAGTGGATAGACAGACAGAGAGGGGTAAAAAAAGAGAAGGAAAACACAGAGCACTGTCAGTTTGTTCTCTCATTTCCACTCACGAACTGCACAGCTTCACAACAGGGTCAAGCTAAAATGACGTGCATCTACTCTGACATCACAATAAGCGTTCTTTCAAGAACAAAAAGGAATCAATTTAAAGATTGATTTCTTTGGGGTTAACAAGATCTTCTAGAGATGATGTGCTGTTTTCACTTCAAATCCCTGTCTGCAGATAGCAGGAGATCATGCAGTGATGCTTTGTTCTCAGACCACCAATCTTCTTTGCTGTAGTTGCTAAAATGTAATGAGGACCTGAACGTGAGACAACTTAAAACTTCCTTTAAGGCTTTGAAACCATGCATCCACAAGAGAAGGGCATTTAGAGTGATCAATGCAGACACAAATACACAGACTGATGGTATATTGAGAATGACTGCTGTGGGCTCCATTATAAATGAACAGAGTCAAAGGTTTATTTGAGCTAATACAGCTAAATCCCTGGAGAAATAACCAATATGAAGAGTCTGTAAGAGATACCAGGAGACACCGGGACAAATTAAAGGAAAATATGAATTAGGGCAATAACATGAACAATGACGCTCTGTATGCACTGATATTTATTTCTGTCCGATACAGATAAGATAATAATTATTATCATCTTATGGCTGAAATTAAGGGTGTGTTCACACCAGGAAATTCCACTAGTTCACTTGCTTTGGTCAATTGGACCAGACCAAATACAATGTAGATTTTTTTGTTTGGTGTGGTTCGCTTTCACACTGACCTTTTTGCAAGTGAACCAGAAATTGTAAATAAAACCACACGTGTGCTTAAGGTCATCCATTCATTGGACAGAAATTCTCAAGCGTACCAGAGTTCGTTTGGAACCGGATCGAGACCACCTCTTCAGCTGGGTCTTGGTATGGTTGTTTGGTTTGCACCAGAGTGTGATTGCTGTATTCACACCTTCCCAAAAGATCCGCACCAAGGGGGGAAAACGAACTTGAGTTTGAATCAATCTAACCAAACAAGACAGGTGTGAATACACCCTAAAATTCTATAATAGTTTGTCTAAAAGTTAAAAACAAAACACAACAAAACTAAAATAAACTGTTTTAAATACTATAAGTGAATTTATTACATTACATACATAATGGTAATGTACAGTATTTTGTATAAATGAATTCATTTTGAGATTTGCTAAAGATTACATTTAACAGATTTATAATTACATCAGAAAGTATGCAGATAAAATGTATTACCAAGTTGTAATTGCATGCTTAATACTAGCATTTAGTACTTTAATATGGATTCACTGGTATTAAATGTCTGGCCAATACCGATAAGCTCATAATTATTTTCATCTCATGGCTGAAATTAGAATTAAATAATATAGTGTCCAAATAAACTAAAAATCTAAATACTTTTTAAATTCTATAAAGTTATTACGCTATACGTACAGTACATAATGTAAAATAATGTACAGTATTTTGAATGAATAGACATTCATTGTGAGATTTTCTTAAGATTATACTTAACAGATTTAAAATAACATGTAAATGATTTGTGTTTTTAAGCATTTGCTTACAATTAGTGTATGATGATCTAAATGTAAAATTAGGAGAAAATGAGAATGAACAATTAAATATTTAATACTGGCCTATCTAACCTGTACCGATTTAAAAAAAAAAACATTGCCCAATAAGACACTGATACACTATGTGTCCCTTTTGTTTTGTTTTTCAATTAATGTTTGTAAGTGTTTTTGTTAAAAATGTTATGTGACGTTTGCTAGAAACCAAGAAAACTCAACTTTTAATAAAACTTGCATATAGTACATGTTATCGTCCTATACTGTGGCTTATATTAGCATCTGCTGCACAGACAATCCAACAGTATTTTATAGAAACTTCTCTCAATTCACTCCAAGGACAGTACAGATCCAGACAGAAGAAAAGAGACTATACCAATTCCTCACAGGGAGAAAACAATTACAACTGGGTTGACACCCTGCAAAACAGACAGAAATTGCAGCGTCTGTTTGTGTGCTCATAACAGCTTTTTACATATTTGTTGTCTGTTTTATTAAGTTTTCCTCCCACGTAGTTTGCAAGCCTGTTCATCATTGGATTATATTAAGGAGATGTTTTCTTAGCAATAGCCTGGATTTTGAGTCAAGCATAGGTACAGTCCATGCAAACGAACACATGGTTCTCGTTCCACTGCGGCAGGAACTTGTTTTGTCATCTGAGGAAAGTAATTTACTCACGACATTTAAAGCTGCAATCAGATGCTCTATACAACAAAATTTACCTCCTTCCAGCATTACTAAACTGCGCTTTTAGTTTAAAATAGCTCTGGCAAGTGGTGTCAAATTGTCAGGAGTTTAGTGCTCACAAACGCACACACACACCCCTACGCACAAACTTGATAGGTTGTTCAAAAGATATCCCCAGCATCCAAGCAATTAGTGCTCAATGTTTCCATAGCAACCCAAAAGACCAGTAGGAAGGAGCCAAAACTTGGGCCATAATTGCGATTTTCCCTTCCTCCCCTGTACATTCCCTCACTACTATGCATTATAGATTAAATCTTGCACATTTTTACAAGAACTGATTTGCAAGTCACCAATAGCTTCCCGCTGAGTTGTTCAAGTGAAACCAATGACCTTGATTAGCCATTTTAGACGTTTGATTGAAAAAGGACCTAAACCATATGAATTTAAATGTCCAGGGGTAGGACCGAGCCTCATAGTAGTGGCTTGCATCTATAGATGCTATAAAAAGACCACATTTCCACAAGACCAATCACATAATTGAGATTTAATGATTGCCTTCAGTAATTTACTCACAGCTAACTAGCAATTAGAGTTAATTAACTGGCATTCACACAATTCTGTGTACTGTAAAAAAATTTAAAAAATAAATAAAAGAGTAATGGCTAAGGCAAATATATGAGAAATTAGTTCAATTATGCAGCTCAAACATCAAATTTCAGCTCTGTGGATGAACAGGAGTTTGTTCTTGACTCTTAGCGAGTCACACCACGTCAATGAACACATCTGATGCATATTTTAATAATCTATTCAAATGAGTCGTTATAGAAACATCTGTTATTCTGTTCATCACTTTGCATTTAATAAACACAGAGACAGGAATAGTATTATAATTAACTCACCAAATGG
This sequence comes from Sinocyclocheilus grahami, assembly GCF_001515645.1. NCBI lineage: Eukaryota > Metazoa > Chordata > Actinopteri > Cypriniformes > Cyprinidae > Sinocyclocheilus > Sinocyclocheilus grahami. Next base: position 1,525,230 of record NW_015505197.1, on the reverse strand, counting down.
TCAGAGTCAGTGAAGCGGATGAAAGCTTCATCAGGCCAGATCCAGAGGCCAGCAGTGAGGAGTTTATGAATCCCATGATCCACACTGACTGGGGGAATTGCATATGCATGCTGGGAAGTGATAGTGGCGATGCTGTTTGCATGATTGTGTTTGATTGCAATGTTTGAAGGGTTCAGAAAATATGGTCAAAATCTCTAATAGCACCTAAAGCCTGGAAGGAAGCATCACATCGAACTCACACACCCACAACTCGCTTGGTTTATCGGCCTTGGAGTGACACGCACTCTGAAAACACATTAAACCTGATTTCATTATCTACAGACACACACATACACATACACATAGCCCTTATATTCCTGACAGTCCTGAGGAGAAATTTGATATGATGGAGGTTAAGCAGTCGGTTAAGGCCGGGTCACACTTGCACTTTTCAGATTCCCATGACTGTCTGACTGGGTCAAGTCCATGGCCGTCACCAAGGAGAGACAGCCTCCAAGGATCTTTCTACAGAGTTTTTGTTCAGCTTCAGTATTCACAGTGGTTGTATTAATGAATGCAGAATGTAAATGAGATATAGGAACTGAAAAGCCTTTTTGCTCGGTTACATTGCCATTAGGGCTGGGTTGAAAATAACATTTAATCATTACTCAAAAAACATGCACCGATCCACCCTTCAAAAATAGTAGACAAGTACCTTGAAATTCCCATTTTTACATATGATTTGGGATACAGTAAATCTAATCCCAGATGCTATTTAGGGCACATATTCAGGGCAAACTGGGACTGTTTTCAAAAAGGTCTTCTGAACAAATGGTTGTTAAACATAATTCATTAGTTGGTGACAATAGCTGGGTTTCCATCACCCTGCTTTTATGCACATTTTGAAGTATCGCATCAGAATCGAGAGATGGAAACGCTGAAATTCGAATAAAAATGCCTTAATTCGCAAAATAGTTTTTACGCTCATTTGAGATGGATTTTGACTTGTGCGAAAAAGGTTTTATGCGAATAATGGGATATGGAAATGCATTTTGCGAATAAATTCCTCCAAGCGTATCAAAAAAGTCATGTGACTTTGCGCTATGGGACGTCATAACCTGACTAACCAGCGGACCGATCTCATTCCACAGCATCTGAAATGTTGTTATGATCATTCGAAAATGCACGAGCAAAGTCTGTCAAAGTATTTCTGTATAATTGTCTCCCTGAAATGTCTTACACGACTGCGTTCCCAAACAGCAGCATCCACCTCCGAAAGCAATGACTGCATTCATTGCGTTTCGTCTGCTCGCTCTGAGGCGCAAGTAATTTATTATATATGAAAATTATTATATTCTCCTACTTTTCTTAGTGATTTATAGTGCCAGTTTATTAGGAAGTGACAATTTTGTTCTCTTTGACTTGTTGGATGGAAACTATGCTTGTTCGCAAATGTTTTATGCGATATTTGCGCATACGTTAAATTCACAACTTTGGATGGAAACCCGGCTAATGTTGCTCGAGTAGTTAGCATTGCCCTCTTAGCCCCCGCTGACCATATCTACACAATCACGCTTCAAAAAACATCCTTTTCTATTGTTGAGTATCAATTAGTGCAGAATATGCTTTGAATGTTGCAAACATTATTTAAAATGGCAAATATTTCATTAATGTTGTAAGGGAAACAGGTAAATTTAGCTCAAAGGGAATCATTTATGATTTTATAGGGAATTTGGACCGAATCATTGTTTTACGGCTGATCACTGAGACGGCCAGCGATTCATTGAACAAGCCATATAACATCAATTCTGCAATGGATATTAATATCCAAAGTATAGTGAAAACACTATTTATTAGCACAGTAACAAGATCGGCAGTTTAAGACATTAATTTGTAAGCACAAAACACAAGATACTTCTCTTTTCAATATAAATAAGGCATTATTGGATAAATCTAAGACATGTAAACTAATCTAACACATGAACACACGCATTCACACATTCACAAAAGTTGCAGAAAGTGAGAAAGTAAGGAAAGAATGAGTTTAAAGAAATGAAAACGGGAAATCCCAAGTTTACAGCAATATGTGAAAATGCATAGACATGAACCAGAACACGAAACTCTCAACGGAAAAGAAAAGAAACTAATGTAAAGAAATAGAAGTAAAATTTGACGAGACTAGGTGGCTTTCTCCTCATGGTTTTGGAGGAGCTGGCGTGTAAGCCAGAGCACGCTCAAAGAGCGCAAAAAGCGATGACTGAAAAGCATGGCTAGAAGCCATGACCAAAAGAAGCTAAAGAGCTAAAAAGGCGATGACTAAAAAGCATAGCTCAAAGCTATGACTAAAAGGCCGCATGGCTAAAAGTGATGACTTGAAAGCACATGACTAAAAGTGAAAAACTAAAAGCTAGATGCAAAAAGCATGCTAAAAGCCATGACTAAAAAGCACATAACTAAAAAAAAGCCACATACTAAAAGCTAAAAAAAGCTTAAAAGCAGCATAACTAAAAAGCTATGACTAAAAAAGCATGACTAAAAAAAAGCATACTAAAAGCCATGATTTGATGGTGTCTGAGTATTTAAACTGGGCTTTTGGACACATCTCAAACAGTGTTTTGACCAATTAGATACTGTCTTAGCTCGGGGTGTTGCTATATTCCTCCTCCCAATTCATAAATCAAATGTTATCTCATCAGTCACATGGTCCGAGTTTTCCCGCTCTTGCGAATTTCTCTCATAAGTCTGTTCTTCGTCTTCTAGGTGGGGGAAGTCAATCCAAAGAACTCGTGATCGTGATTACTCACATGTGATGGTCATGCTGTGCATCTCTTCGACCACCAATCTCGATTACTTGCCCCAAAATTGACAATCTTGGAATTGTCAAGAAGTGTTCTTTTGTTTAAACGCTGTGAGCCACTCAAAGCTGCCAGTTAGTGGACTCGCTTCAGGCCTGCGGCGCCAGGATCTGATTTACGAACGTCCTGTGTCTTGGGCCTTTCTGTGGAATTCGTCTCCTCGTGTTTCAACCATGTTCTTTGATGGAATCTTAAATTGTCTGATTCGGTCTGATACACTACAATGTAGATATTTTACCAGTGCAATTCTCTTTGAATGGTCTTATTGTGTGTTTTATAAGCCTTTGCACTTTATGGGGCTATCAAAATAAAATGGCTAACATACAGTATAGCTGTCTCATATTAAGCAAGGCCAGGGGATTTTAGCATCCAAAAAAATGGACACTTCACCTCCAAGTCATGTATTAGACTCACTGGAGAAAGAGGATTTTAGACTATTTAGTCTGTGCATTTACACTTACTGTACTGTATACTTTAAAGGGGTCATATGATGCGATTTCAAGTTTTCCTTTCTCTTTGGAGTGTTACAAGCTGATTGTGCATAGATAAGATCCCTGAAGTTGCAAAGACTAAAGTCTCAAAACCAAAGAGATATTCTTTATCAAAGTTAAGACTCTGCCACGCCCCCCTAAAACGCCTCGTTCCAACACGCCCCCACATATCTACCTCACTATGTGGAAATATTTGCATAATGCCGCATAAATGTGCACGCAAAGAAAGAAGGGTGGTTTCAATAACTGCAGTTAGTGTTGAAGCAGCCATGTAAGGGAGACGCTGTGTGTTTCTAGGCAAAAGCACTTTATTTGGCCTTCCGAAAGTAGATGCATTTAGGAATCTTTAAGATTACTTACAACAGAACAGCAATGCATTTTATGGATGACCGTTTCGTGAACCTAGGAGAGGAGGTAATTCTGACTTTGCTATGACAATCTGGCGCTTCTGAATCAGCTACAGTTTTGTTATTAGTTTAAGTATTTGCTATTGACTGTTCAAATGCGGAGTTTTGCGCATCGTGTATGTGTGTGTGTGTGTGTGCGCGCGAGCGAGAGAGAGAAAAAGAGAGCGCGAGAGAGAGAGCGAGAGAGAGAGAGAGAGAGAGAGAGCACGAGAGAGCGCGAGAGGGTCACATCACAAACACATACCAGCTTCATCACTGTGTCTGTCACGCGACTCTGTTCCCCTTTCAGGCTCTGTCTTTACATTTATTTTGAAAGATGAAGCTCGCGATTATGGTAAGGGACGCCTTACCATAAGGATACATTTCTGACGAGTGCTTGCGGTGTTCGGCCAATCACAATGCACTGGGTCAGCTGGCCAATCAGAGCAGACTGCGCTTGTCGGAACAGGGCTCGAAATTAACTTTTTTACTTGGTAGCACTGGTGCTCCCAACTTCAAAAAGTTAGGAGCACCAGCAAAAATGTAGGAGCACTCACCAAAAATGTATGAGCATCACAACTACCAATTATATATTAACAGATTTTATCCTTTTGTATTGGTTAATATTAGCTGTCAATCTCTCAGTGACTGCTTTACGCTAACTACCGCGAGAAAAAGAAAGGGCTGAAGAAGAGAGAAAATGAAAAGAACACTGACAGATTTCTTTTGTAAACAACCTAAAGTTAAGCTCTTCTTTAGAGAGGGTTAGGATGGTGTATGCCAGGGGTGTCCAAACTCGGTCCTGGAGGGCCACTGTTCTGCAGAGTTTAGCTCCAACCCCAAATAAACACACCTGCACCAGCTAATCAAGGTCTTAGGCATACTAGAAACTGGCAGCCAGGTGTGTTGAGGCAAGTTGGAGCTAAACTCTGCAGGACAGTGGCCCTCCAGGACC
>NW_015505197.1:1519926-1520264 GCF_001515645.1 Sinocyclocheilus grahami | reverse complement strand
AGCCATTTTTTGTGCATTATCATTTGAGTCAAATTCTTATATTTAATCAGTCAATTATAAGACATTTGACATCATTCAAGCATTCAAGCATCATCTTTGCAATGCAGAGGAAACAGAAGCTGCTTCTGAAGTGGCATTTAGATGCATTTACACACTGATTAATGCAGAACATGAATACATTTAGCCTGCAGTTACACATGCATAAATAATATTTTAATATTGTAAACATAAAACGTTGAATACTGATATTTGAAATATTTGAAACTTTAAATGTGAAATTAAAACTGCCAGTAGGTGGCAGCAAGTCACTGTTAATAAGTGAGTCATTGTGATTGAAC
>NW_015505197.1:1483975-1519284 GCF_001515645.1 Sinocyclocheilus grahami | reverse complement strand
TATAGGTAGGGACTATTATTTTATGGCTTGGGAGGTGGTGCGTAGCTGGTGGGCCGGCTTCAAGAAGTGGTTGGGCAAACTGCTATAGATCATGTTGAATCAGGTGAATTAGTCAACCAAATTTCATGAAGGTTTGGTCTCAGATGGTCCAGTCTGAATACATATCCCTAGTTCTTGTTCAGCCCAAAATTTAGTATGAAATGCAGCAGAGATAAGCTAGGGGCAGGAACCATATTCTAGCCATGAAAGCTTGCAATCACCACCCCAATCCAGTTAAATTTTTTTAACATCCAGTCTTTGTTTGGTTTACTACTAAAAATCTTTTAATTTCAGGGCTCGAAATTAACTTTTTTACTTGGTAGCACTGGCGCTCCCAACTTCAAAAAGTTAGGAGCGCCAGCAAAAATTTAGGAGCACTCACCAAAAATGTATGAGCATCACAACTACAAATTATATATTAACAGATTTTATCCTTACATTCTTAACTTTAATGCAGATTTTGTATTGGTTAATGTTAGCTGTCAATCTCTGTGACTGCTTTACGCTAACTACCGTGAGAAAAAGAAAGGGCTGAAGAAGAGAGAAAATGAAAAGAACACTGACAGATTTCTTTTGTAAACAACCTAAAGTTAAGCTCTTCTTTGGCGAGGGTTAGGATGGTGTATGCGGTGTTAAATTTTACATTCAGCTCTGCCAGTTGCACCGAACGGCTGGCAGCTAGGGGTGTGCGATATTGACAAAATTATATCTTGATATTTTATCAATAACAATAATTTGAGTGTTACTGTGCTGATAATTTAAGGACTACAGTGGACAGCTGACTCCTAAAAATGTTTTATATTCTTCATATTCTGTGTGGTGGTCAATTCACAGCAGTGACAGAAATGATTATTTTCCAATAAGTTTAAATCGATTTTTACCTTTTATGGTCATTTTTACCTTAAAGCCATTTTTTCTAAAAGTGTGCATTATCATTTGAGTCAAATTCTTATATTTAATCAGTCAATTATAAGACATTTGACATCATTCAAGCAAATGAAATTCATCTTTGGAGTTGTATAAAATCAATATCACGTTTGAAATCATGCTGATTTTTGAAGGAAACAGCACTCTTCTTGTGATATTGATTAACTATATCAGGGACAGCCAACCCCTGAACTATATGAAATGATGTAAAAGCCCCATATCTTGAAAAATAATGTGTTTTTTGAACATTAAAGCATGTCAACATATTCTGTTACACCAAATACACAAAATAATGATCTTTAAAAAAAGCATCATATGACCCCTTTAATATATTTTACATAATCATTCATATAAAGATCAGTACGTCAAAACGTTAAAATATTTAAAGATGACAAATACACTACTGTTCAAAAGTTAGGATCAGTAGGGTTTGCAGGATTTAAAAAAAATATATACTTTTTACAGTAAGGACTTCAAATAAATGCTGAACTTTCTATTCAACAAATAATACTGAAAAAATGTAACAAGGTTTCCACAGCAATATTAAGCAGCAAATACTGATTTCAATATTGATAATAAATGTTTGAGCACAAAACATTTTGAGGTCTGAAAATCCTATCTTCGAAATATACGCACACACATTTGTCTCGCATACAAATTTTGGCTTTATTCTTCAATGTCCAACTGTTGAAATAAGTTTTAAAATATATATCAAGGAAAATGATGCATTGAGATTTTGCAACCGCTTTCGTAAGAATTGCCTCCAGCAATGGTAATCAGTCTAAATGCTAATGTACCCTTGCCACCATTAAAAGAAAATGAAGAATCACTTTTAAACTAAAAAGAATTGTAAAATCGAGTACTTTGGGTGAAAAACAGACTTACCAAGTACTGTAGATACAGAAACAGTTTTTTTTTAGGTTTAACAAATCAAAACCACTGCTTTAGCATTCAACACCAACACTTTCAGTGCTTATAAAAGACAACTAATGGCAGCAACCCTTAATTTTACTTTAATTTTTCAACATATAAGAATTGATTTTAAAAACTCAGAAAGGGTTTTACACTTAGTATAAAAGGTGACAGAAATCAGAAAGGAAAAATAAAGAGCCAATGTGAAACATATGCAATTAGCTAAATGGAATATAAAGGAAAGAAAAATAATTGGATGAGATTCAAAGGCAGTGGCCATTAGACTGACTCCTGCAGAATTCATAATTAAAACCCATGTGTGTAGGTTTTGTGTGTGCGTGTGAAAGTGTAGGTGGATGTGTGTGAGTGCCTATGTTAAGTATCACTCACTTTAATTACTTAATCAAACAGGAAAATTTAAATCCCAATTTGCAAATAATTGCATCTGCTGCACCATGTCAGCAATGACATGCATTGCACTCACAAATTTTCATGACAGTATAGGCTAGCTGAAGCATCTGAACCATGCTCACCTGCTGATGAGGCTCTCTTGCTAAAATAACGGTCACTCAAAGCACAGAGTATTTTCATAGTTCTGAATAAAATAGCTCTCATCAGAAGATTTCATCTAAGATATGACCAGCAACTCAGATGATATGATTAACCAGGTCTCCGAGAGAGAACAAAGGAGGAAACTGCTGATTACAAATCAAAAAGAATCTGTCATATATGCAGATATTCAGACAAGAGTCAGAAAGAGCCATTTAGGCAGTAATGGAAATCTGTGCATAATTGACTTGTTTAACATTCCTGTAATAAGCTGCCAAGATACCAAAAAGGTGGCTAATGACATTTTCACTTGCAGCAGGAACCTGCATGATTTACATGTGAAAATATCATTTGTTTCTTCGGAGAAACCACATTTGGAGTTGTATCAAAGACAAATAATAAAATTTGTATTATTTATTTAAATAATTAAACGGTGTGTACAGTTGGTATAATAAATCAAAAGGACACTAAAAAAAATTATATAATTTAACAGTAGCAATTACTATATGTCCGAGTACTCTATATGCATGGGTATTTTTTCTCAGTTTTTTGTTTGGTAGAACCAATTGATAGAATTTAACTAACAGCAACTTATTAAAATATGCTTTAAAAACAAGGAATTGCAACTTTATTTCTTGTCATTCTTTGCCATTTCTCCATAGATCGACCGACAGACATAGGCTACGTTCACACTGCCTTAGTGCTCAATTCCGATTTTGCTCAGATCCGATTTTTTTTGTATAGCGGTTCAAATTGTTGTTTTAAATGTGGCCAATATCAGATTTCCAGTGTGAACAGATCATGGTTCTGAACTGACCCTGCAAAAGAACAATACGAACAGGGTTGCCAGGTTTTCATAACAAAATCTGCGCAATTGCTTCTCAAAACTAGCCCAATCGCATTCTGGAGGTTATATATCACATTAGTGGGGTCACTTTAACCAAAAGAGTTGAAAAACAAGCCACGGCAACGATGAAAAAGTAGCCCAATTCAGCGGGCTGACACACGGAAGTCATACTTCCATAGCAACTGGACTGTTGAAGGATGTTTTACCACTCATTTGAGTTACTTCATCAGTGATGAAATCCGTTGTAAATTCTACTAATTAAGACCGTACCGTAAGTATGAACTAAAACATTGCTCAGACCCATCACAATTTCATTACTATTTATACAATCCGTTTTGGCGTTTGGCACAATCTTATTCAGATCTATATGGCGAGTTCGAACAAAGGGTCTGAATCACTCTTTCACTCAATGCTGAAAATCATGGCCCTTGAATGTCAGCGCCGAAGAGAGAAGCCAGGAATTATCTAACTGCCCCCTAAAATCAATTAACCCCAGTCCCCTCATCCTGCCCAGGTGCAATTCCCATCATTCTCAGATTAATGCTTGCCCATCAATTAAAGACACATCAATGTGGCTTATTGTGGGCAGCACAGGAGCTACAGAGGAGCAATGCAATTTATGAAGAACTGTTGCATTGTGTTCTCTCTGCTTCCTGAATAACAGTCTGATGTTCATTCTTATAAATGTCACAACAAGGCTCCCATAGGAGAACGGGACTGTTTACAGTGGGTACGGAAAGTATTCAGACCCCCTTAAATTTTTCACTCTTTGTTCCTTCAGCATGAAAATGATCGAGACAGTTCTTCAGATAAGGCAAGAATGTGTTGTGTCAAACCCTGCAGACATTAACACCATTCAGACAGTAATTGTTTCTCATGTCAATAAATCAATCTAAGGCATTCAAACAGCAAACTAGCAAATATCTCCCCATAATAGGTGTATTTCGGATAAAGAGCCTGCTAACTGATAAAAACTCAAGTACAAATGTAGACAAGACAAGTTCTCTGCTAAAAAAAAACTCTGTTGATTAATACAGTAAAAAAAAAAAAAACATTGATTAAAGTGGTTCTCAATTCTAGTCCTGGGGACCTACAGTACAGCTGTGCACATTTTGTATGTCTCTCTTATGCCGGGTTCAGACTACACAATATTTTTGTCGGTCACGATAGTCGCTGTGTCAGATTACACGATTTTGACTCCTAAAATCTTGTCGTGGACAAGAAGCATGTCAGACTACACGTTGCTTCCCAACCATTCATCGAGTGCCGTCTTTAATGATGCACGTGATGTCATCGAGAAGGCAGAACTAGTGACTGACTTCAGAAAACAAGAGTATAAACATTGCTGAAGCGCTTCTGCTATAGTTCGCCAGCATTTTTCTTTCTTTGTTCTGTCGTGGTAGTCCCTCGATGACACATCATACAGGTTGCCACAGCTCCACGAACCTTTCCTCCATCTCACAATTCCACCTAGCAGCACCATCATCTCTCTTTCGTTTTGCCATGTTTGAAACCGGTGTATTAAAGAGCTTCTGTACTGCTATTGGTCAACGTCACCAATGTGACAGAACTTGTCATGGACGAAGGAAAAAAAATTAAACATGCTTGTCTTTCTGTCGTGATGTCGTGAAGCATCGCAGACGCGGAATCGGCCCAGCCACTGCCATTTATTTACAAGTGTGCCCCTACTGAATCGGGGAAAATAATTTCATAAATAATTCAAAAAAAGATCATAATTCAAAAAAAGATGAAAATTAATTTGAGAATAATTAAAATGTTGTGTAATCTGTAATAATAGACATGGCCAGTTTTACTTCGTGAAGGAATAATTATCTCAATTTTATTGGAGTCATACATATATCACATACAATTAGTCTGAGACGTACATTAATTTGAATGGTGACAGTTATTATGCAGGTGGCTTGATGCAGAGCAGGAGATACAGACCACTTCTCAAATCTCAAAATGCTTTTATGATATGAAATTAATATGAATAGTCATTTATGTCTTACGGGATTAAGAAACTTTAATTAATGATGTCATGTGTAGCAAATCCACTTCAAAGGTAAAATTAAATGAATTGCTAATTACAATACTTTTGACACTGAAAAGTGTAAAGACTGTACAAATACTAAAATACTGAAAAATAAAAATTGGGCATCGTGTAACAAAGTTACACATTAGATTAATCTATTAGCTAGGACTTTAATGTCATTTTGCTTCCTCAAGCTTAATTATAAGATGTCATCACGTTGCTATCTTGCAGCCAATCGCTGCATTGCTGATCATGGTTTCAAGTGTCAATAAATCTGCCCTTTCTAATGAACACGAGAGAACCTGTAGTAATCTCAGAAAACTTAATCCAGATATTTTAATCAAATCTACAAACTTGTTTGAAGAAACAAATTAGCCAGCGATCAACTGATTCACAATTACAATATCCGGCATCTGTCAAATCATATCAGATGTATTGAGCGAGGTACAAAGAACGGACCCCAGGACTAGAATTGAGAACCAGTGGATTAAATTAGGGTTGAGAGAGGAGAGTCACTTTTCTGCAGAGTTTAGTTCCACTAATTAAATGCACCTGAACAGACTAACCAAGGTCTCTGGGTTTACTTGAAATTAGCCGCCAGTTATTTTGCAGCACAGTTGGAACTGAACTCCACAGGAAGGAATAGGAATGAGTAAAGGCCTGTTCACACCAAGGACGATAATTCTAAAGATAACGATAAAGATATGGTTTAAAAAATATATTTTTTAAAAAGTATATAGTTCACAGCACAGCTATAACGATAAAGACACAGAGAAGCAATATAATTGAAATCACTTTCAGAACGATTTTTTCCAGCTGATGAATGATAAAAACATTGCACCCATTCAGAATCAATCCTGCTATAACTAGCTCGAGAATTTAAAGCGGCAGATAAGCATGCGCTTAGAATAAACAGACAATATCGTCCATGTGGATACTAATAAAGTTATCATTCTTGGTGTGAACGGGCCTTAACCCTGAATTAAATCATTATGACAACTTTTTTTTGCAGTTTGTAAGGCCACCAATGACAAGGTATAAGTTAAAGAGGGCAGAACAAAATTTATTTTTCTTAAATTTCCTTTGTCCAACGCTTCTTTAAATGCTTCCACTTGGCCTTGGAAAGACAACAGTCAACCCCTGCACTGTATGACTCATGATACTATTACTCAGAGCTAAACACCACAGCAGTAAATTTAATAATGGCCAATTAGACAGGTGCTTCCAAATACTACAAAAAGAAAAGAAAATTGAGTGAATTAAAAATGAATGGGCCTTTTTGGAGTTTATAGGCTCTCTTTGGTGTTCAGATTGTTAAAGGGGTCATATGATGCTGATAAAAAGAACATTATTTTGTGTATTTGGTGTAATGAAATGTATTTATGCGGTTTAAGGTTCAAAAAAGCACATTATTTTCCACATACTGTACATTATTTCTCCTCTATGCTCTGCCTTTCTGAAAGGCGTAGATTTTTACAAAGCTCATCGGTTGATTGGCCAGCTATCCAGTGCGTTGTGATTGGCCGAATTCCTCAAGCGTGTGACGGAAATGTTACATCCCTTACCATATTGTGATGCCTGCAGAAACCACATGTGACGACCCCAGGCTGGACTCCGCTTCGTCCACGGTGAAAGCTGATCCGGCGATCGACAGCGCGAAGTTTAAGTATTTCCTCAGCGACCAGCACAGATCAGCTCCAGGCATGATGAAGCGAGATCGTTCTCTTTTGGAAGGCCAAACAAAGTAGTTTTGCTTTCACAACGAAGCACACAGCGCCTCCACAACATGGGGCGGTGGCAACAATACTACAGTGAGAATAAAAGTTACGCCTTCTTTCTTTGCGTGAAGAGTTGCATAATACCGCCCAAATAGTGACGTAGATATATGGGGGCGTGTTAGAACGAGCTGTTTTAGGTAGGCGTGGCTGACTCTTAACTTTTATAAAGAATATCTCTTTGGATTTGAGACTTTAGTCTTTGCAACTTTACAGATCTTCTTTATGCACCAAGAGCTTGTAACACTTCAAAGAGAAAGGAAACATTTTTAAATCGGAAACATTTTTAAATCGCATCATATGACCCCTTTAACAAAAATGAATGGTTGTGTGGTTTTAGTAAATAAACGAAATCAAGGTGAAACAGTGGGTAAATCTCATGACTGAACAACCACAGTCATCTGGTTCAGTTACCATTAAAAGTTAGAGCTTGGCGAGAAATCAAAGTGAAAGATAGACAAAAGAGGGGGATGTGGTTATATACTGACAGTTGATATGGTAACACAACATTTAAAGCAGACGGCAAACTTTCTTTTTTAATATTCAGACTTAATGAAAGAAGAGTTATATTTCTATCCTACAAGCAACCTTTGGAGTGCTTTTTTATATATTGCACAAATTAATTAGTTTAATCTGCTTTTAATCACATTAAATGTAAGTAATACTAAAATTAATAAAACATTTAATGACACTGCCATACAAACTAAATTGCAGCTTTAAAAATTTGTGTCAGGTTATGAGAAGTACAACGTCTCCATGCTCTGCTTTCTAAACAGATGCTTGATGATGTCACATTGATTAGTTCATTAATATGTGCACAGTCTCTTATTTCCAGAGAGGTTAATTTTAATATTGCAAAGCCTCTCAGAAAATGAGAACAGAAAAGGTTAATTAAAGTGACACTGTGGGAATGAACTCATGGAAGGCCAAACAAAGTAGTTTTGCTTTCACAACGAAGCACACAGCGCCTCCACAACATGGGGCGGTGGCAACAATACTACAGTGAGAATAAAAGTTACGCCTTCTTTCTTTGCGTGAAGAGTTGCATAATACCGCCCAAATAGTGACGTAGATATATGGGGGCGTGTTAGAACGAGCTGTTTTAGGTAGGCGTGGCTGACTCTTAACTTTTATAAAGAATATCTCTTTGGATTTGAGACTTTAGTCTTTGCAACTTTACAGATCTTCTTTATGCACCAAGAGCTTGTAACACTTCAAAGAGAAAGGAAACATTTTTAAATCGGAAACATTTTTAAATCGCATCATATGACCCCTTTAACAAAAATGAATGGTTGTGTGGTTTTAGTAAATAAACGAAATCAAGGTGAAACAGTGGGTAAATCTCATGACTGAACAACCACAGTCATCTGGTTCAGTTACCATTAAAAGTTAGAGCTTGGCGAGAAATCAAAGTGAAAGATAGACAAAAGAGGGGGATGTGGTTATATACTGACAGTTGATATGGTAACACAACATTTAAAGCAGACGGCAAACTTTCTTTTTTAATATTCAGACTTAATGAAAGAAGAGTTATATTTCTATCCTACAAGCAACCTTTGGAGTGCTTTTTTATATATTGCACAAATTAATTAGTTTAATCTGCTTTTAATCACATTAAATGTAAGTAATACTAAAATTAATAAAACATTTAATGACACTGCCATACAAACTAAATTGCAGCTTTAAAAATTTGTGTCAGGTTATGAGAAGTACAACGTCTCCATGCTCTGCTTTCTAAACAGATGCTTGATGATGTCACATTGATTAGTTCATTAATATGTGCACAGTCTCTTATTTCCAGAGAGGTTAATTTTAATATTGCAAAGCCTCTCAGAAAATGAGAACAGAAAAGGTTAATTAAAGTGACACTGTGGGAATGAACTCAGAAATGAAGTCGTACCTCAGCTCAACTACAACAGATTGCATTTGCTCAAACTCGAATGAAGGTTAGTTATTGTGTCTTCACTTCTTTCTTTAGCCCATTGTCTTGTATAGTCACACCTTTAGCTAAACGACAAAAAGGTCTAGTCCACATTGGTCAAAAACTGATGCCTATTGTAGCTCTATGCACCCTACACTAATAAAAATGATTCTGTGATGAAGTAAATACTACGAAAAAACAAAGGTAATTTCTACATTAAATCATTTAGTTCAGACAAGAATTAAAAAAAATAGTAAATTCTATACAAGTACTCAATTAAAGCTTATAGAAATTAAAGTTTGAACTTAAGTATTTTACTTGGAATTGTTTGTTATGTTTACAATGATTCTTTGAGTATCAAAGTAATGCTACTAGTGTTCCTATCATGCAGTGGGGCATGAATAATTAATAAGGTTGAATTTTTCACTGTTTTTGAGTTGCATTTATGGCTGCTTTTGTTGTTAGATTTAGTAACTTGCTTTTTTTTTACATCTGGGGTTCATAAATGAGCTATTCATAGTCAAAAGCTATCCACTGGTTGTTACTGTCATTGTGTATTGTCATAGTGTACCAAGTATTTAGGGTCTCTGTGTTCATTTATGTATTAACTTTATTGTATAGACATCATCTTAGAAAGTGTAACAAGCTGTCTACTACTGCCATGTTTACTTAGATGTTACTAAGTGAACCATAAGCTTTAATAGCATGGCTTTTTTCAGTGCTACATTGCTAGAGTAAAGTTTACAAACAATGATTGAGTAAAATGTACTTGAAAATTGCAGAGTACACTTCAAATGATTAAGCAGAAATTACTCCACAAACTCTAACTGGCCAAGTTAAATTTACTTATTCTGTTTGTTAATTTTTCATAACTTAGTTAAGTAGATTTGACTTACTTGTATACTTAAATTTACTTAAAAAAAATGTGTGCAAAAACTTGCAAAAGAAATATTAAGTAAATAATTTTTGTTTTTTGTTCAGTGTAATAGCAATTCACTTCAATGTTGCGATGTTGGTTTCTAGAAGGCGACTCTGCCGCAGAAACTTTATTAGTTTGCAGACTGCTGTGAGAGTGAAACAGCTGCTTTATCTGAAATAGATTAAAGGAATAGTTCACCCAAAAATGGAATTTTGATGAAAATTTACTCACCCTCGGTCCATCCAAGATGCAGATGAGTTTGTTTTTTCATCTGAACAAATTTGGAGAAATCATCACTTGCTCACCAAAAATAAATAAATAATCACAATTATCCACAAGTAATCCATACGACTCCAGTCCATCAACTCATGTATTGTGAAGTAAAAAACTGTGTTTGTAAGAAGCAAAACCATCATTAAGGCATTTTAACATCAATCCTACACTTCTGGCAAAAATATGGGTAAATAATCCTTAATAATGATTTCTCCCAAGAAAAAGTCTATCCCGTTGTACTCTCAAAATCCACGAACATGTTTTGGACTGTTTACGCTTGTAAACAGTGCTTGATCTGTGCATATTTCTCTCCTGATTAAGACTATATTACTTTTTTACTTTAAAAAGCAATATTGTGAATAGAAGGCTCATATTTTACTGGGAGCAATGGCTTGAAGTTTAAAACAGCTTGATGAATTTCAAACACACATTTTTTCACTTTACAAGATGTTAATTAATGGACTGCAGTCATGTGGATTGCTTGTGGATTATTCTGATTTATGAGCCGTTTGGACTCTCAGTCTGATGGCACCCATTCACTTTGGGTTAACTATTCCTTTAACCACACTAACAGAGCAATGTGAACATTTTATTTAAACAGTGGTATGAAAAATAGTAAAAAATGTGTGATCAGAATTTCTCATCCAAAAGTACTGATTATCTTACTGAGATATTTCAGAAAAAAATATACAGCTGTACACTTCTGCATGTGGATATTTATAAAATTTGCTCCTAAAGCCCCATTCACACAACAAGCGACAAAGCGACACGATCCCATTCATTTCAATGGAGAGCTGACGATTTCCGGCGGCAATTACGACAGCGGCCATTGGCGACGGATGGGGCGTGTCCAGCGACGTGACAAAGTTCAGAATCCTTCAACTTTATGCAAATGAAGAGCGACTTTCAGGAAAGAAAGAAGGAAAGAAGACGGCAGGAATCATGTGATCGTTCTCCTTTCAAACGTAGATAAACATACGTAATGGAAAAAAGTAGGCTCTGTTTCTCATTCATTTTTGTTTGTATGTACAGATTTAATTCATATATTATATTTAGTTTTTTCTTAGTATGAGGTCATCAAGTGTTCTGGTGTTCTCAGAAGTGCATCAGCTTTGATAAAGCCTTACTGTGTAATTTTCAATTGCTGTCAGACATTTATGTTATGGACGTTAATGTCAAGGACTGCACACAACAGTCTATTATTGAGAAGTTAAAATATCCCTCTGTTTTTATGCTTTCAGGTCCCGTCAGCCTGAAGAGGGAATACAGGGGTTACGACAGAGATTAAATTCCAAGAAGACAGTGATGAATGACTCAGTTTTATCACAGGCCACATGTGTAGGTAGACATGCTAACGCCCAGGCATCAATACAAGCGTGTGTGCAAGCATCAAAAATATATTCTAGACTTCCTCTATCTCTATTTCGCCAGCTCTCCTTAAATGAGTAAAGCTCAATTAGTGGTTCAGTTTGCAGTCCTGAAACCAGAAGAGATGAGTAGGGCTGGGTAGCGAACTCTGTACTTTTAAGGGTACTGACTGAATTGCGTCGGTACTACAGATTACCGATTCACGTTAAATCAATCGGTGCCAAATTTCGGTACCTGAGAATGCATCTGGGCGCATATGCTACAGAGAGAGAAAGAGAAACCCTGTGACGTGAGGTCACCCCTGCAATTCGTTCAAACAACACACAGGGCAAGCTGAAATGTTGTGAAGTGTGGTTACATTTCTAGGGCCATATGGTTTCTGCGAAAACGCGGACGGGATCGCAGAGTCCATTCATAAAATCGTAATTTACTCTATAGCGCGGAATGCCACGGAATTCGTCAATTTTGGACGAATAAATCAAAAGTAGCCACTAGGGCTGCACGATATATTGAAATTATTGAAATATCGCAAATGTAAATATCGCAATATGCATATCGCAACGGCGTGCGATATCATAATTTTAATAATAGGCTACTTAAATCAAAACGTTGCAAAAAGGTCAAAGTTTTAGTTCGACGCATATAGCAGAGAATTGCTTGACGTTAAAAAGAGTTAAGTGCAATAAATTGCAGAAAACAACATTTTGCCATCTCGTCTTGCTGTCTGACTCACACCTGAAGTGTTAGCACAAGCCGCATCTCACACAGCGTCTCTTCAGTTCTACCGCACACGTGTAGTGTCTGTGAATATTAGAATGCAAAAAGATGGTTTAAATATGAATCCTGCATGTTCCGCTTGCCTCTGTATGTATGAATGGCGGAAACGCGGTTTTGTTTACTATATAAATACTGAAGCACGCGTGACACTCGCGGTGATTTTCGGCCTCTGCGTCTCACTATATGACGGCATGAACACAAAAATGTAATCTCCAGAGCTGCTGTGAGAGTCACTTCGCGAGAATTTTACCATTTAATTTGAGAAAACTAGCATCATCATACTGTATACACACAGTAGCTTCATGGCAACCTGTCAAAATAAAAGTACGGTTTAGATTTGATTCGATTTTTATTGTCCCGAAGGAAATTTGTCTTGGACACATACAATCCAGTGATTGCTGCTTAAATAAGTAACATAATACAATACATACACACACACAATACCTACAACACATCACAAACTGCCATCAACCAACCAGTTGCACACTACCCATCATACAACACACCTGTAATCATCATAATAATAAGATTAAATTATTAATTGAGGCTCTCAATTACAGCATGATAGAAGAAAAGCAACACTCTCTGGTTAACACCAAAGACCCTCAGCCTACGTAGAAAGTGTAGTCGCTGTTGAACCTTAGTACAGATGTTTTCTACCTGAACACTCCATGTCAGTTTATCAATGTGTGTGCCCAGATATCTGTAGGAATCAACCTGGGCTATGTTCTGGTCATTGATGGCCACTGGTAAGTGGTCTCCAATGGATTTGGGATCAAACACCATCTCCACTGTTTTCTTAGTGTTGATGATGAGAGCATGCTTGTCGCACCACTGAACAAAGTTCTGAACCTCATGTTTATGTGCAACGGAATCTGATGTATCTAATATGAGACCCAGGATAGCTGTATCATCAGAGAACTTAATCATGTAATTGTTAGCAGTACTACATGTGCATTCATTAGTGTACAGTGTGAACAGTACTGGGGAACTAGTGTTGATGGTCAAAGGTTTAGACAACGTCCAATTCACCCTGACCTGCTGACTACGATTAGTCAGAATGAGTGGAACCACTTAATAATAAAGGGGTTGACATTCATCCGCTGCAGTGTTTTCAAGAGAACATGAGGCTGCAGAGTGTTAAAGGCTGAAGTAAAATCTACAAACAACAGTCTGGCATAGGCCTTAGGATTCTCAAGATGTTTAGTCACTAGGTGCACTATACTGTTGTTTGCATCATCAGTGCCAAACATGTAAAAGAAATATATTACTCTTGTATTACTTTTGATATTACTTTTAAGATATATTACTATATCTTAAAATATTAAATTTTCTATCAAATTTAAATAAAACAATTAAATGATAAATATAAATATTACAACCAGATTAATCACTTAATTGTAGAAAAAAATAATACAATTATTAGCCTATTAAAAATGCTTTAAAGGAATAGTTTTTCTTCCTTAAATTTTCATTTGATTTAAAATAAATGTTTAATGCCTTCATTTGATTTTCAGAAAAATTAAAACAAGAATTTCTGGCGAAAAAAAGAAAGAAAAAGTTTGTAGGGCCCTATTGTTCAAAATGTTGAAATTGAGACTTCTGGACTTATTTTTTCACTGAAATAAATGTTTTTGTAATTACACAGAGAGTAAAGTACCGAAAAAAGGTACCGTTGGGTACCGGCAGCGAAATTCAGGTACCGATACCGGTACCGTACCGGTTAAAATGTGAACGGTACCTAACCCTAGAGATGAGTAACAGATATACGACTAAAATAAGGTCAAATATTACTTTAAGAGTAGTGACTATTTTTCTTCTACAACATAAATTACATGTTGTAGTAGTACCCTTGAATTTTGACAATTTTGAGATAGTTAAGACATAAATTGCAAGGTATGATTTGCAGCTACATACATAAAATAGTATTTGTTAGAAAAATTTGTAATTGTGAGATATAAAGTCGCAATTACAAGAAAAAAGTCACAATTACAAGAAAGTTGCAATTATAAGATATAAAGCTGAATTTATGAGAATACGTAAGTCAAATTTATCGAACAATTGAATATTCTAAAAAAAAAAGCCTTATTTGTGAGATATAATGTCACAATTACGTGAAATAAAAACTCTATAGCGAGCTTCAATGTTAACCCACTCAATAACTGCACTGACCTGTTATTGCATAAACTGCATGTCTCCCATAGAAATGCTCTCTTAAAATGTCAATGCAATTTTAAAAAGATGAAGAAGTAGAACAAGGACAAGAACAAGAAGAAAAGAATGTAAATGGGTTGAGGCCTGTATTTGGCAGAGGGAGCAGCTGCAATATCATCACGCATTAATACTTCAAGGACCCCAAAACTAGCTACAGAAAGTTTGGTAATTATAAGTACACTGAAATAAATTATTATAAATATTGAGAACAAACTTAGACAGAGGGATCAAATGTTTGTATTTATATTGAGAACAAACTTAGACAGAGGGATCAAATGTCTGTATTTACAGGTTACGCAGAATCATTTTTTTTTGTTTCTTATAGCTAAATATTAAAGCGGTTTCACTAATTTGAGGTATTTGAACTATTTAAAGCTATACATTTTTATAACACTCACAGTAGTGGAAAAAATAATTTTTCTTTTCCAAGGAAACAATGTTTTCTTCACTTTTATTCATATGCAAGGATTAAATTTCAGTGGGAATAAAACATTTTTCGGAGAGGGGCAATGGATCTACTTTGTAATGATGCATGACAATGACAAATATTTCTCATACCGATTTTCGTTTCTTATGTGTCTCTCTTTGCAATCCTCCTCGAGAAACCCAACACAGATGAATATAGACCATCTGGATGTGCATAATCATCTGGAAGACTCCAGGAAGTTATTTAAAGGGGTCATATGATGTTGCTAAAAAGAACATTATTTTGTGTATTTGGTGCAATGAAATATGTTTATGTGGTTTAAGGTTCAAAAAACACATTATTTTCCACATACTATACATCAGGGGTGCCCAACCCTGCTCCTGGCGATCGACTGTCCTGCAAAGTTTAGCTCCAACTCTAATCAAAGACACCTGCCTTTAATTTTTAAGTGATCCTGAAGACCCTAATTAGTTGCTTCAGGTGTGTTTGATTAGGGTTGGAGCTGAATTTTGCAGGACAGTCGTACATTGTTTCTCCTCTATCCCCCGCCTTTCTGAAAAGCGTCGATTTTTACAAAGCTCATCGGTCTGAAAAGCGAGGTGTGCTCTGATTGGCCAGCTATCCAGTGCATTGTGATTGGCCGAATACCTCAAGCATGTGACGGAAATGTTACGCCCCTTACCATATTGTGATGCCTTGTCCCGGCACGACGAGACAAAAACATTAAAAGCCATTATAAACGAGGCATTTGTTGCATTCAGTGTGGACATAATTACGGACTATAATGACTTATACTGTCTTTTTACGTATTGCATTGCATCGCGCTGTGTAAACATAAAACCATGTCTGCATTTGTGATCAGAGAAATTACAAACTACAAACGCTACTCTACACGGCTCAAAACTCGCGTTTGAATCGTCAGTGGCAAATTCTTTAAATATAAAAACGCACTTACAGTCGGCGAGTCAGAACAGCCAGCATTGTAGTCTACTCTACCAGGATCAAGAAACAGTCCTCCATAAAATGCGCTGGACACATCTGAATATTTGGGTTGAACTGTTCTGGAACAGTGTTGTAAATACAACTTAACCACTGATTTCTAGTCGTGTCCTCTTTTGGAAGGCCAAACAAAGTAGTTTCACTTTCACAATGAAACAGCGTCACACACGGCGGGCTAGAGTGAGCGGAGGCCGCAGCTAGATTGAGCAGCGGCCGGCGGCCTAGAGTGAGCGGAGGCCGGCTTGAGTGAGCAGCGGCGGGCAGGCTTGCGGCAACCACATGTGGCGACCCCGGGCTGGACTCCGCTTTGTCCCCGGTGAAAGCCGATCCGGCGATCCACAGCGTGAAGTTGATGTATTTCCTCAGCGACCAGCACGGATCAGCTCCAGGCATGATGAAGCGGATATCATCCTCTTTTGGAAGCCCAAACAAAGTAGTTTCGCTTTCACAATGAAACACACAGCGCCTTCACGACATGGCGGCGGTGGCGGTGGCGGAAACAACAATACTACAGCGAGAATATAAGTTATGCCTTCTTTCTTTGCGTGAACATTTGGGCGGCATTATGCAAATCTTCCCACATCGTGACGTTGACGTGGGGGTGTGTTAGAACGAGCCATTTTAGGTAGGCGTGGTTGACTCTTAACTTTTATAAAGAATATCTCTTTGGATTTGAGACTTTAGTCTTTGCAACTTTACAGATCTTCTTTATGCACCAAGAGCTTGTAACATTCCAAAGAGAAAGGAAAAATTGAAATCGCATCATATGACCCCTTTAAAAACCACAAATGGAGTCAAAACAGGAAAATGTACCAAATGTTTGGCCAGCCTGGATTATTTCATAAATGCTTAAATTAACTTCTCAGCTACCACTCTGTGAATAACAAATCTAATTATACATTTGATCTATTGACGTTAGAGGTCGACCGATTGATCGGCCAGCCGATTTTTGCCATTTTTTAAATTAATCGGCATCGGCCGATTGTGCTGCAAATTAGGCCGATTTATAGGTAGGCGCATCTGCGGGCAGCTAAGCATTGTTGCGGAATGCCGGAGGGGAGAATCTCTCTCTGGCTGCATGAGAGACGGAGCAACTCACACTTTGCAGCCGCTTCTTGTTCACACACAGTTTCAGCTAATGATGGCAGGGCAAAACAGACCGTTTCGAAAGCGTAATTACATTTTACCCTAATAGAATTGATCCCGGAAAGTTATCATATTCATAAGTGCAACAAGTCATTTGCATGTGAAAGTAGAAACACATGCAGTTCAGACGAAACTTCTGGGCTGATTATAACGTGCACGTTAACTTTCCTCGTGAAATGTGTCTGTAGGTCCGACAATAGCATCCACGATGTCATCGCTCGTGGACAGTGCACTCTTAAGCAGTTATCAGCAGCAGGCTGTGTAATATGTGTAAACTCTTTTATTTATGTTATCACTTGGCCATTTGACTTATAGCAGTGTCCAGCGTTTCCCATACATTGAGTTATTACCTCGTTGAATAAACTGATCACTGCACGTTTCAAAATTAAAATGCAGCGCGGGTGTTTTCATATGAATGTATCTTTGAAAAGAACCGACCGTCTTCAGAAAAGCTTCGGTGTCATTTTCATTTCGTCTTTCCTGTAATGCCTGATAAAGTAACGTTAGCGTTTGTGAGTGCAGTCACAGTGCTTATTAGATTACAGCCGTTACCGGGGAAACCGCTATATCTCCGCTCCAACAGCATCTCCTGCTGGTGTAGAATGAATTAGCATTTGCAGTCTGTGGGAATCACTGGTGTCTGTCAGCAAACATAAACAAAAAGCATGCTGAGAACTGTTTTGAGAAGGTGCTTAAGTTTTGAGCCATGTATTATTACTCTGAATTAGGCTACTACTACTATTACTATCTTGTACCCTGCAATAATCATTTACTCAAACATATCGGCCAGTGAAAAACCCATTATCGGTTGACCTCTAATTGACGTCATAGTAAGAATGCTTCCTGCTATGGATTGTCATTTTGGTTCATTTCCTGGCTACCTAATGGTCTCACTGGAAAGTTAGCATCATTAAAGTTTTGACGTGAGACTCACAAGTTTTGAAAGACGTTTTAAAGACTAAAGGTCGCTATCTATCCAGATGACAAATAATGAGGGTCTTGTTCTTTTGACACGTTAAGTTTTTTAAAAACATCTTATTATCTCAGACATACAGCAAGACATTTTGTTGTTCAAATGGACATTCACAGATTAGTCAATCACAACTAGAGTCACTGCTCAATCATCTACCATTTCCACATGTGCTTTCACAAAACATTTTCACATCTGAGCATCTCAGATTTACTATGTATACAAATGTAATTTTTTTTACAAAATCATTTTTAGTTAGCAATTCATAATGACGGCTTTAAATTCAAACGACGATGCCCTTAAGGCTCCCCAATCACTTTATGACATCAACAAGATCTGCTGTACAGCAGCTTACAGCAATGCAAAGACCAGCTCTTCTTTATACATCAAAAGGGTCTGTCTGAAGTAGTTGATCATGGTTCAGTTTTAATAATCAATGTGGATTCTAATTACTCAGAGAGATGTAACGTCTTTAATGATCTCCCTTTTTTAAAGTGCAGCTTAGATGAGATGCATTTATGTCCTGAGAGATTTAACACATTAGCAGTGCACAAAAAAATAACAAATGTGGAAAAAAAGTTTCCCTCTGTTTGCACATACTATTCTCCTACTATTGCTTCTTTTCTTTGTGAGCAGATTTAATATTTATCTATTTCGAGGTCCTAATTAGGAGACGAGAAGCACATGAAGCTTTGTGTCGTGCTGCTTATTTTTATCAAGCAGTAAAACCTCCCATTCCCGTGGCCAAAACAAGCCATCTGTTGTTGAGCGTATAAAGTGAGGACTGAGGACTGAGAATTTTAGAATAATATGACAGTCATTTAAGACACTTCATTCTACAAACACGAACAACAGCTCGTTCCATGCAATATACGTCATTATGCCATTTTTGTGTAATTGCACATGCGCGGTACTTTCCAGTTTCAGTTTTCAATCAAATCAAGTGTTTACATGTCCTCTCGATCGGATTAGAAAAGGTCTACACCACCCCTTCAGTCCGATGGAGCCATCAATCCGATTACTAACGGATTATTTGGTTGCATGTAAATGTAGCCAATGTGAATTAAGCAAATCAGAACTAAATCAATGTATCATTTACTTTTTTGGTCTGGACCAAAAGAACCAAGAGAACCACACTACAAGTGTAAACACACCCTTAACAGACATTAAGATTGAAAAAAGTTATATTTCCTAAGTGAAATTACTATGATTCCAAAGATAGGATAAGATTCGGAGTTGGAATGTTTCTGTATAACCCCAGAACAACATACTAGTCTGTTTCACTTTACTCTTTTTTTCCCCAGTGTACTAAAGTAAATGGCAAAATGGGGGGGGGGTCCTCTTAGGTTGCACAATTGCATGAATAATGAATAAAATGCCTGTGCGATTTCTAAACAGAATTTTCCACAATTTATGCAGAGATTTCAATCATCAACTTTAACTTCTTGGAGCACATTTGAATAATTCATTATAAGAATATTCAGATGAAAATAAAAGTTTTGATTAAATTGTCATGACATCACCAGGGCTGGCCTTTAAAGAAACAAATGCTAAATCTACACGGGCCGAGCTTAAATTTAGAGATCTTATTCTTAATACATGTGCTCTTTAAATTAGTGCAAACCACTAAATTAAGTTGCAATGGAAACATGTGTGACCCTGGACCACAAAACCAGTCATAAGGGTCAATTTTTTTTTCACAAGATTTATACATCACATGAAAGCTGAATAAATAAGTTTTCCATTGATGTATGGTTTGTTAGGATATGACAATATTTGGCTGAGATACAACTATTTGAAAATTTGGAATCTGAGGGTGCAAAAAAAATCAAAATACTGAGAAAATTGCCTTTAAAGTTGTCCATATGAAGTTCTTAGCAATGCATATTACTAATCAAAAATTTAGTTTTAATATATTTACGGTAGGAAATTTACAAAATATCTTCATGGAACATGATCTTTACTTAATATCCTAATGATTTTTGGCATAAAAGAAAAATCGATAATTTTGACCCATACAATGTTTTTTTGGCTATTGCTACAAATATTCCCAAGCGAATTAAGACTGGGTTTGTGGTCCAGGGTCACATATAGATAATTCACGAATTGCTTCATGCTACAAGGCAATATACAAGACCACACTTTCACAATATAGAGCCTCAAGCAGCATTTACCAATAAAATGCAAAAGATTTTATATCAATAACAGGTCATGGCCAGTGAACGTACACAGGGAATGCACCTGCCAGAAACGCATTATAGCCAATGCTAAAGAAAAATTTCCAGCATTATATCTATTAATTTATTTGCATGCTTCTCACATCTACAGTTTCATATCTTTAATCATTACTTAACGGTAGACAGTAGGGCTGTGAATCTTTGGGTAGACAGCGAATCGATTCACAGGTTTTCGATTCGATTCAAGAATGATTTTTGCAAATTCAGAACGATTCCATTCGATTCGATTCACAATTAAATTCGATTCGATTCAATTAACAATTCGATTCTGCATTCTTTAAGTGCATTCACAGGATTATTTAAATGCTTCTCCTAAATTCTTTAAATGCTCAGTCATGGGGGCAAATTACACAGCAGCCTTTATGTTTACAGAACCATAGGTTAGAGAGAAAAAAACAAAACAAGACACTTTTGTCCATTGTTAGATGCTAGTTTAATGATGCTATGGCATGACATGGCATATGTAGTCAATATTTTAAAAAAGAGCTTTAAAAGTATAATGTATAGGCTAACATTTTGTCACACCAGAAGGGACAGAAATGTCAAATATAATAATTTTATGTATTATTATTATTATTTACAAGGAATTATTTTTCTTATCTCTTACTTTGAATTTGCTATAAGAAATCAAATACACTCCTGGACAATAATCAATCATTTGTAATCTATAATTTTTTCCTAATGGCAATTTTATGATTGTTTTATACAGTACTACAAACAATCAATTTCCTGCACAGAATAAGGTAGAAAATATACTTGATAGTTTCTGTACTGTAAATATGTCAATTAGCACTGTGACTGCATCATTCATACATTTTATTTATTTATTGTGTTTATTGTCTTAAGCCTGGCTCACACTACAGGATTTTTAGGCCGATTTAGCCCCGATTTCCCCCTCCCGAGAATCGGAGCAAAAATCTTGTCAAGCCCCTTGATCGCTCCCGATGTTCGGCGCGGATTATCTGATAATGTGAGGTGTTCACCGATCGAATCTTGCACCTCCCGATCTACTCGCACACAAATCGGGGCCGCCCCGATCATATCAAACATGTTTGATATTTAGGATTGAAATCGGGATGATGACGGCTATATGATTACGTCAGTACTTTCACAATAGCCAATGCGCGACCGCAAAACAGCTGCTGTACGGCTCCATTGGATAGTGGAGACAGAGGAAACTGCTTAGTGTTTACACGACGATGTTAATAATATATTAATTGCACAGTGTGTGATTCATTGGTCATAACAGAACTTTGTGAGATCACGATGAACTAAGAGTGACCGTTTTAGTGGTTAAAAAAGCAGCGATCTTTGCGAGCTTTAGGCAATAATCCATTTAAAATGTAGAACTTTGTTTTTCGACAACACTCACGTTGCAAAGTTTCGGGAATGACATCTGCATATTTATGCTGGATTCGCTCTCGAAGTAGTAGTGATTGACAGTGATAACTATAGCAATAGATGGGACAAAATATGTGAAAATGTGCATTAAGACTAGAGCACCCTCACTAATGTCAGAAGCACCGTCAGTGATTATTTCTGGTTGGTACGCTTTTTTTGTATAGCCTACAAAAACAACAAAATACAAATGCACTAAATAAAATAATTTAATAAATGCATATTTACAATTTAAGCACTTAACTAAAATAAGTATTAAATAATTAAATAACTAGAGAAGGCTGACTATAACCAGTTTGCTTCCATTTAGTAAGAAAAGCCTATAGGCTACTCTTCACCTGAATTAGAAAAAAAGCTCTTCTGGTGTTCAGTGATGCGATGACAACGTTTGAGTGTGTACACGCAATATCTGAGCGAGAGCAGAGCCAATTCATGAAATAAAAAAAACAATGTAGAGTTAAAAGCACACGTCCAGTTTTGTATGAGTGAAAGAATCCACGTGCGGAGTCTTGCGGTGAGATTCTTGCTCACGCATTACATAGATCGCGTAACATTATACACTCTCAACATTTGTCATTAAGATCACGCTATAGAAACCGCTTAAAATTAAGTACAAAGAAGAGAAGAAAGCGGCCATAGGCAGCTGCCTACACATGCCAGGATCCGCCACTGCCAGATGCAGTTAGAAATTTACTAAAAACAAGCCTATCGCAAGATATCTGGTGGGGGGGGGGGCAGACAGATTTCAGGTGGGCCGGTGCCACCACTGGCCACCACGTAGACACGCCCCTGGTCACGAGGCGATCACGTGAGGCGCTCCCTCTGGCATGATAATCTTAATAATATCTTGTAGTGTGTGATGCGCCATGATGTTCAAATCTTGTAGTGTGTGCATGTTTAAGATTTGAGAGAAGATAATCTGCAAAGATTCTCCTTATGTGTGTGCTGCACCCAGATTTCATAATCGGTTAGGATTTTAAAACTCCTGTAGTGTGAGCCCGGCTTTAACGTTTTATCAGTTCATTCTGCTTTTTAATCAGATTAGCTGCAAATATAGCCTGGCACGTTTTATGTTCTATGAGCGTGAGATCACTTCACTTTCAGTGCTCTTCTTTATCTAATTTTCATAAAATAAAATGCTATAGTATTTAACTTTTCCTCTCCATCGGCAAATGATGGAACAAACTACAGAAAAGCAAAACTACTTAACTTTAGCATTACTGGCCACGAGTACTAAGGAGAGATCATCACACATCAGCTGCTCAAAAAATGTGTCAGTGAGACGAACGGAGCGCGAGCGCAATCCTGTGACAGTCTCAGGTGGTAAATAGTGGAACGTGTGAAGGAGAGATGCGAGGGTACGAACACTGTTCAAGGTCTCCATTAATTTGTGCTTGTAGTAATTTAATGTGCACATATTTTGAAAGCATTGAATCGCTATAGAAATCGCGATTCATTCGATTCTTAGCGTTTTAAATTGATTACTGTCCGAAATCGACGCTTCACGATTAAAAAATCCATGTTTCAAGATCGATGCATTGCATCGTCAGGGTTTATAATCGATGCATCGAGAAAACGAGTGAATCGTTACACCCCTAGTAGAAAGCCTTTAAGTCAATAGCATCCTTGCGAATAGGTGTCCTTTAGTAAATTTAACAGGACTGAAAAACATCATGAAGTCAAAGAGTGCTTTTGAACCAATCAAACTCATCTGCGGCTGTCTTCTCTCCCCCACAGCGGCCAAAGCAGCAAATTCATACTCCTTATTGTCTGAATGGATCACACAATCATCCATCTGAAGATGCCCTACAGCCTGAAACCCTCTCCATCAAGGATAAATTACCACTGTGGGCAGTGTGAAAGTGGTATTTATGTGTGTGTCGATGTGTGCGTGTCTGTGTGCTTTCAATGCATGACATGGAAATCAGGAAAGAGGTGCTGAAAACTTCACAAACCTTTTCGGTCCCATTTAACTCTGAATTTAGGAATGTGTACAAGATAAAATTATATTTTAAAAAAGGGAGTTCACTCTTAGAAAAAAATATATAAAGCTGTCACTGGGGCAGTACAAAAGCAAAAAGGTACATCTTTCCCCCTAATTGGTACTAACATGTACCTTTAAGGTACTAATTTGAACTTTAAAAGGACATTATACTATAAACATGCAAACCATTTATTACTAACATTCTAAAATTTGTATACTATTTTATCGAAATAAACCTAAATTTAACCATCACAACATTATAAAGAAAAACCATTATGAAAAAATGGATAATCAATAGAGATTTGCATTTAGAAATGAAAAATTAAACCGTGAGCGTTAAGTGAGCGTTAGATGACAGCAAAGGTAATCTAAATGTGAAAATAGGGGAAATGAGCATGCACAATTAAATTAAATTAAATTAAATATTAAATGAACTGGCCAGTATTGGCCATTACATGTATTGGACATTAATTTTACGGTAGTATACCATTTTTGGAAGTGGAAAAAGACCGTATAATTTAGTGAATAAAACCGTAAAACCTAAAACATTGCTACTGTATTTTTTACAGTAAAATTCCGGCAACCACAGCTGACATTTTTTTACCATAAATTTTACGGAATTGTTTTTACAGTGGCACACGCTCAGAAAAAAATGTACAAAGCTGTGGGATGGTACCCTAAGGTACATCTTTGTACCTTTTTTACCCCTAAATTGTACACATTAGTACCTAAAGAATACATATTAGTAGTTTTTGAAAGTATACCACCCCAGTGACAGTTTTGTACCATTTTTTCCTGAGAGTGCATTCACATTCGACTCCAAAGCCAAATGCCACTGAGAGGCACTGCAAGATGTAAAAATCCCCAAAATGCCTCATTTGAGCTTCTTTTATCACCAAAAACAGAATACAGAGAAAATATGTTCTTATCTGCAACACAATATCTCATAACAGCACCAGGCAGCCAATCAAACATCACTTTTATCTACATTCCTTTGGTCAACCAGATATAAGCCCAGACCTGAAATCCATCTCCCTGAAACAATATGTTTTTCCCTCAGAGAGATTCCGGCTAAAGACAAACAACAGATGAGTCATGCGCACACTTGTCTCTCCATCCACCCACAGAAATATGGCACCCCTGTATTTCTCTGAGGATTCTACGAAGAGCAGGTGAAAAGGAGGCAGACATAGTGAGAAATGTGTTTGAGGAAATGGAGCAGAGAGCTATGAATAATGTGCGTGGAGGGGTGTGTGTCTGCAATGTCATACTCCATCAGAGTGTAGCCAGCTCATCGTGAGTCAAATCTCTGTGAGGTATACTGATGATATGTCATATAAAGAAAGGTTTATGCTTCATCAAAACAGCCTTCTTTTTTTTTTTAAGATCTTGTCATCTTTCAGCAACGAATTGATAAGGTTTCATGCTGTTTTGATTAGAAAATCTCTCGTACAATAGCAAGAGGCTGTCAGAAACATCTTGGTGAGGTGTGAACACTCGGCATACCAAAACCAAAAGAAGAAAAGAGCTCCATGTAAGAATTGCCTGAAATTTTTAGGTCAACTGACTTAACATTAAAAGCCTCTGCATAGCAAAGGTGAATTTACAAGGTGCTGGGCTGGATTATTGCAGAAGAACATGTAAGCTTACAATATTTTTGACCCAGTAAAGATGTTAAGATTTTATTTTATTTTATTCTATGTCTATTTTACATATTCAAGCATACTGAACCACAGTATCTGTGTCAGTTGAATTGTTCAGTATCAACAATATAATTAATAAACAGCCTTATCTGAACCTCAGATATTGCTATGATGTGTAAAGGTTTGCTTTATTGTGCTCAAAAATTGCTTGCACAAACAAACACCTTACTGCCCCCAAATATTAAGATTGACATTTGTT
Organism: Sinocyclocheilus grahami; assembly: GCF_001515645.1. Classification (NCBI taxonomy): domain Eukaryota; kingdom Metazoa; phylum Chordata; class Actinopteri; order Cypriniformes; family Cyprinidae; genus Sinocyclocheilus; species Sinocyclocheilus grahami. The sequence goes on along the minus strand of NW_015505197.1, from coordinate 1,493,665 downwards.
TCTCCATCTCAGTAATTACATGTATAAGGATTTCAGAGTTTTCAGAGTTCATTTTCTTAATGGTTCACACATCTACAGATCTGTGAAAAAGTATTTGCCCCATGATATTCTTTATTATTGCCTCTTTTTGAAAATTAAATCTGAGTCTCTTCTCTATTTCGAATCAAACACAATGAAATGCTTTATAAACCTTTCCAGATTGATAACCTTTTACAGATATGAAAAGGACAGTGCAAAGGCTGATTAAAGTTGCTTGTCACAAAAATAATTATTTGACATAATAGTCAATATTTTGTTTTGTCAAAAGCTGTATATGAATATATAAAATTAAGCCAGTATATTTTATGCAAATGTGTTGGTTACCAATGATCAATGTTATCAATAATGGTCAGACTGTGGGGAAAACTGCTGCTAAAAATATTGGAGTGGGCAATCTGACCTGGGGCAAGGCTCATAAAAGAGCAAAAAAGGAAGAGAGACAAAAGGATACATATGCTTTTAAAGTGTGACCCTAAGTGCCCTGACTTCCTCCACATATCTTATTGATACAGATACAGACACGGACAGTGATACAGTGAAGGCTTATTTAAACGTACTACAGTGATCAAAGACTGCTTCGCTTTTCAGCTCTTTGGCACATACACAAACAACATACGAATAACTTCAGTCTAGCAGGAAAAAGAAAATCTTATTTCCAAAAACAATTCAACCTTCTAAGAGCCTTCTTATAATTACTGTCATTTATATTGATTTATTACATAAACGGTGGATTTAACACAGTTTGCCATGCTAGCTCATTGATTAATGAGCTTATGATTGTATTCTGTTATTTTCAAAAGCATTATTGTACACTGACATACATGTGTACTGCATTTCTACTATGGTGGGGACTTCCCATTGACTTATATTGTTTTTATACTGAGCTAATATGATATTTTCATCTCTTCACCCTAAAGCTAACACTCACATCAATCTTTCTTCATTTTTACATTTTCATTAATGTACACTCTAAAAAATGCCGGGTTAAATATAACCCAGCCCTGGGTTAAAAAGGGACAACCCCAGCTATTGGGATGTTTTGACCCAGCGGTTGGGATGTTTTGAACCTAACCGCTGGGTCAAAACAACCCAATAGCTGGGTTTGTCCCTTTTTAACCCAGGGCTGGGTTATATTTAACCCAGCATTTTTTAGAGTGTATTATTTATCATGCCGATGCCGTGCTCCTCGGTGTACAATCCACGTGATTCAGGTTTTACGACCCTTGTGACGACACTTGGTCCCTTCAACACAGACAATCCCTGACCCATACAAATACACGTCTTCTGTGTGTGTTTGGTTGCGAATATGATTCTTGGAGTTGTTAACTGGTTTGTTTTCAAGTTCTGCTGCTGAGATGTCACAATTTTAAAATCGGCCTTTCCTGCCCTCTAGTGAGGATATTGCATAACTAAAGTTTTAAACCGTAAAATCCTACCAGAAAAATCCAGACCAGGGTCCGAATTTAACTGGGACTCTGGGCAAAAATACTGAGAATAAAATAAAGACAAAAAATGAAAAAATTTAATAAAATACAGACATACTAATAAATATACAATCTAGAATAGGCCTAGTTTTTAAAACTATAGGCCTAAAGTGCAAAGCTTCCCTAAAAGTGAAAAGAAAATAAATGCTCACCGGTTTCTTCTTGGGAAGGCGCAGAAAGTTCACCGTCCTAGGAGTAATGCATGTGATTTATGACCTTCTAAACTAAAGCCATGTGTGAGCAACTGACTGTAATTTAAGTTGTTAACTTAAAATCTTGAAAAATCTAATCTTACTCAGGCCGCCTCCGCATATTTACATTTGCCGCGTGAAAACGGACTCTGCATACGAGTATGTTTACTACTGTAAGGTATGCTAAAAGCTAAAGGTCAAATGAGCAGCAAGTCTGAGTAAGGGCAAAGACTACAGAAGACAGTATAAGTTCTTTGGTAAGAGGTAGGCCTACTCGCGATGTCGCGAATACAGTTTTCATGTTATCATGGCCGCCGAATGCCTGTCAAGTCCACGATTATTCACGAGCGCCGCCCTTGCGGCCACGACGTAACTTTTGCCCGTTATCGCAGTGATACCCGACTGTCTATGCGGCATTGCGTCACCAAAGTGGATTTGGAAAAGGACCGCAAAATGGGAAAATTGGTACAGGGCTTAACTGATGTTTACATGCTCCCTCGCTCCTCCAGCCCCATCCGGGATTCAACCGTCCGACGTCATGAAGGATATATCAGTTCTTTAAATGCAGTGCGAGGAGCTGAAAACTACATGCTTCTCTATTGGTTGGTTGTCATTCGAAAGTAAAGACTACCTATATTGTAGTAAGCAGCATTTAGCCTAAATTACCAGTATTTAATTAGTAGACTTTCATCATTTTAACATTCACGTCTTTGTTAGGGTAATTTAATAATCTTACATAACCAAATATAACATATGAGTGATAAAAATATTGTAATTATTGACTTAACAGCCTTAGAAAAAAAAAACTTTATTAGGCCTAGTATTATTATCCATGTGACTTATTGGGATACTTAGCTTATTCAAATAATATAAAAATGGTGTTTTAAATCTATTTATTTATTTATTTTTAACTTACCATCACCAGTTCTACTGACAAATTATTGAGTTTTAGAGAAAAAAAAACTTTAAAAAAGAAATATTTTTTTACAATTCAGTCAGCAGATATCAAAGTTGTATTAAGTTGGAATGAATCTACTCTTGCCCTAGTACAGTCAGACGAACAGATTAAATCATTAAAAGTAGACTACAGTGACATCAGGTTTCATTCACTCAGTTCAGTGTCCAGGATGGCTTTTGTTCTCTCTTTTTTCACAACCCTTTATATTGTCCTTTATATTATATGTCCATGTCTGACTTGCAGGCAACACTGGGCCCTCTCACATTCTCAGAGCTAAACTCCAAAACATTGACATTTTTATATTATTTGTCGTTTTTTGAGTGTATATTCATTTTTACTGCCATCTTTTCTGTTTCTGTATCCTTTCATTTTGTTGAAACACCTCGGCTTCCAGGTCCTTATAACAAAAACATTAAATAAATTGTTTATTAACTTCTCAGTGGTCATTGTGATCAAATACTCTCACAGTATCAAAGTGCAATAATGAACATGTCCAGCACCAAATAACCAACGAAAAAATAATAAAAAATAAAGTCAGTGGTATCACTATATAATTGACTATAATTGAAAATATTTTCTTAAATTTGAATTCTGGCCAAAGGTGATACCAGCCACCCAGCATTGGCCTAACAAATTTAAATCTGAGTTTAATTTGAGTCACTTATATCTATTACAATAATACATGTCTGTTCATTCCCTCTTCCTCAGGGCTACGTCCACAAAAAGGCAGGGTCCCTTAGCACTTGGGCCAGGCGCTGGTTAAAAGGCTTGTAGAAACTCTGCAGGATCTCCTTGGTTATAGGCAGCATTGGGCCAAGATTTCGATTGGCTGGTCGTCTGGTGTTGGAGGCAGGGCTCTTTGTGATGTCTTCTTCCTTCTGCAGAGTAAGAGGTCCTGTAGAGTCGATGAAGCACAAACTTGGTCAGTGATATAACAGATTCTTGCACTTATTTGCACATAATGACAATTTTTTTCAAGAGTTAAGAGGTTAATCAAACAGACACATTATCTTAGCATGCAGGGGGTCGTCATGTGACAACCACAACAGCTCTTAAGTTTTATTTATTTTTTTCCTTTTTATTCGAAACATGCCCAAACGCATTAACTATATCATGAAATATCTCGATTCTCACCTTTATAGATTATGTTGATCTATGATGGTCAAAGTAACCTAATAATGTTATCTATTAACTATACATAAAAACCTGTCTGTTTACTTAATTAACAGATATGGGTGTCATGCCATAACATATTTTTAATACAACTGAGTTTATATTTAATGTGAATTTAACATTGCAAGTTAGGCTACTAATCATAAGACTTTCATTGTACAGAAAGAGAGCAAAGAACATTTACTTTATCAAAAAACATTTTCACTGACAGTCTAGTTCAAGCACTCTCAAAAACTCCCATTAAAATCACTGAAGCTGTTTACACTATGAAAAGTAATATCTTACAGAGTCGTACACACATTTGCACTTTGTTGTTTCTGACGAGAGAATTCGCCAGAAAGAGGTATTCAGTGAGCGAGCGAAGAAAACACCGGCATTTTAGCGATGACTCATCTGAACGCCTCTGATTGGTCATTGCATTCATAAGCTCAACAGCATTGTGTGTGATTGGTTAATGCAAACGCGTCTGTATATGGCTCAGCGCCAGCGAACGCAGATTTGAATTTAGCAGCTGATGATATGACGCACTGAACATTCTAATCACACCTGTGTGATTGTATTAAATATAGAAAATAATCATCGTTTTTTTTATTTGTCTTTTGGAAGCTGCATTCGAAATCCACTTGGCTCAAAACTCTGAGGGGGCACGTGCCCCCTCACTTTGAATGGGCATGACGCCTCTGGTAGTATGTATGTGGAAGCATAAAAACTAACTTACCCAACTGTAGGAATTTAAAGACTTTTCGCATAGTGATTTTCCGGTTGGCAGCATGATCCTCGAGTCGTAGGATGAGTATCTGCTCTCTACTGAAAACACTCAGCCAGTCCAGCAGGTATATGACATATAGACCCACCTGAAGCCTCACCTACAAAAACAGAGAACCGCAGACATTATTAAACAGACCAGTTGTGCTAGTCATTGACAAGCAACCTCATTCTAAAGAGATTCAGAAATAGACAATAGTATGTGCAGTACCCAGCATAGACCTAACACTGCATAGTATATTGTATTTTTCTGGTATTTCTGATGAAATTTTGACAACTTGTTTTCAAATCTTTTTATTACCAGAAACTGGGAGTGTTGATATATTAAATTAAATCAATTATAAAGCAAGACTCTCATTCTGTATGTTTAAAAAGGGGGGTGGGAGGGGGGGGGGGATGATTGGGGGGTTGGGGGGTATGATTCTATATCTACAGTCTACATCTTGAATTTTTGTGATTTTATCATTTTAATTAAGTTGTATTTTATATATAAATAAATAATTTAAAAGGCCCCTGGAAGTGGTTCCCGATTCCCTGGTTGAGAAGCACAGAATTAAGGATATCTTAAATAATGCATTAATTTCATGTGTTCACCAACAGAGGGACCCAAAGGATCAATATAACATTTAGCAGCATATCATCAATCCCTGATTTTTTTCAGTTTTATAACAGGATCGTATGCACTACTATATCATATGGTGATTATAGTTACAATATAATCTTTAAAAGTAGCTTCTGATGTAAACATCTGGTATAATATGTATTTAAAGTACTGTATTATAATACCAAGAAAACAGTTGATCTCCTACGGAAGTTTAGTACAAATTATAAATAATTACATAATTAATTTTGATTAATTATTTATTGATATGTAAGATAACATTTGTACAACCATCTAAAATGTTAAAATGTCCACCACATTGTTCTCAGATAACTTTATACCAATAAATATTTACATTTATTGATTATATATTGATGTTTGGCTCCATTTTGAAGAGTATAGATAAAATCAGAGAATCATGGTATGCTAAATGGCATACAATGGTTCACAAAATGACATTTGATTTAATTATATTAAAATAGCAATTCTGCATTCTGTTACCTCAGTCCAAATTCAGTTCATTAAATCAAAATATAATAGACATCCTCAGTTCATTTCTGGATGGTGCACTAGCCTCTATTTGTATAATATTACATCCAGTTTACCAGACTAAGCAGCAATGATTCAGCAATACAGACTTTTGCTGGTTCATCGACCAGCTTAAACAGCTTCAAAGCCATAAATCAAACATTCATGACGTTAATCCCCAGTTCAGTGCAGCAAAACAATGTATACTTCACAACACATTTAGATTTCTCTAAAATTGCCTTCATTTCAGCTTCCAACAGCTTTCTCCAGAGGTGAAGATCATCTACTGGCTGCACAGCTTTGGGGAACAGCCAGAACAGCTCTGGTGGGTATATCTTATCTACGCGGCTTACATCATTACATCATATCAGACTGAACAAAATCTGACTCTGACTCATACCAGCCGCCTTTGGTGCCCGTCCCTAATCAGAATTACCAACTGAGATGCTTTGGTGAGACATATCCATCTATCGTTCAGAAGATCTGATAACATTTTAATGAACTGAAAGAAGCATTTTTGCAACCTGACAGCACTTGGTCCCCATTGACTTTCAATGCATCATTACTAGATCACCTAACATCTGTTTTTAAATCACACGGGTTCGGAATGACATGAGTTTTGAGTAAATGATAATGGAATTTTCTTTTTTGGGTGTACTTTCCCTTTAAGATAGCAACAGCAAATTAAATATTCACAATTGATATGATCATGATTCATACTGCACTCACAGGCATCAGGTTGTTGAGGGTGGTATTGTAAATGCAGGAACGGATGGACCTCTCAGCTAAGCAGCCCTCAAACAGGTGCAACGACTCTGATACTCGCTCATGAAAATCCTCCACAGATTTATTAGCCATGCCAAAGTACAGATAGTCTGAGTAAAGCCTGCTCTCTCACACGCAAATACACACACATACACAGTACAAACGCAATAAGAGGTAAGAGGACAATCTATACATGATATCCGAACCATAATAATAAATCATCATTATATCTTATTTGAAAAGTGGAGTAGTACCTCTCTACTGGGTCTCTGAGCATCACAATGAATCTGGCATCTGGTTGGACAGCATGAATGAAGTCTTGAACCAGAAAAGGAGGTTCCACATCCGTTCCGTTGTTGTAGAAATGAACCCAAGCATTATTGTCCCACATTGTGGATGCACTCGCTTCACCTGTCAATCATAAAATGTGTATAAGATTATTAGAACATGTTTACAATCCTGCTTGATCCTAACCCATTTAATATTTTATTTAGACAGGCTTAATCTGATGAATGATATTAGTGATTATTTATGGTTGGGTTGTTTTGTTTTTGATTTAGTTGATTTAATTTCTTCAAATTAAGTAGGCCTCTGTAGACAAAGACTGAAATTTCTAATATTATTTATTGTTATGAGTTATAGCAAGAGGACAGACCTTGACCATAGCATCTGGCACATCTAATTAGAAAGTCTAGCTCTTTCATCATCATCATCATAAAAAAAACACAATACCTTCACGAAGGGTTTCCCAGACTGGGGTTCGAGAGGGAACTGCAGGGGGGTCTTGAGTTTATGAAAAGCTAATAATAATATCATAAAATAGTATAATTACAATAAATGTAAAATAATTTTTTATTTTAATTTTGTTTGCTCCTTACTATTTAACTGATGTCAGAGAACCATGAAAATGTGAATGTGTTAAATTATTGAAATATTAACTTAACTTGAATTTATAAAATCTCGGGGTATTTCAAATAAATATTTTAGGTCAAAGAGGTTTGGCTGACAAAACACAACACTTGAGAAACTACACCTAAAATATGATTGATTGAAACTCAAAAAAAAAAAAAAAACATTACCGATTATGATGTTGACTTTTTTGTGGCTTTTGGAGGAGTTGCTTGTCAAATGATCTCGAATGTGATTGGCTGCTTGGTCAAAAACGTCCAGGTAGTCATTCAGTGGATAGGGGTTATGAAAACTGTTACTCAGCCTGATGACACCTTAAAACCAGGGGAAAACAAAGTACAGTTATTTCAGTTGTAAAATAGCTTGCAACCAGAATTGCATGGCAGCTGTTCTGTAGCTGTAAAATTTGTGTAATAAACTGAATGTGATAAAACTCAGTGATCTGTCTAACATTAAGCAGATGCCCTGCAAGAAAATGGGAGTGATGAACATTTTGCCGACTTTCAAAAGAAGATCATCGAGCATCATGAATTCACATTTTAAACCCTGTGATTTATCTCTTAAGCGAAACTCACCAAATCTCTTTCGTGTCCACCAGTGTGGTTCCTTCATTGTGGTGAAATGGACCTCTGGATGTAGCCGTAACCGGTCGAAGAGATCTGTGGTGCCACACTTGGGCTGGCCGATGATGTAAAAGAAGGGCAGACAGCGCAGGCGATACAGTCTACCTGCATGCTGATGCAGGTGAGCCGGAAACGCTCTGCGCAGGTAGTCGTATATTGCTTGGAAGCGCTTTGAATAAAGAGCATACAGGTTTTTCCCATATGGATCAGCGGTGATATTCCCAAAGAATTCTTCATACCAACAGGGGTTCTTGAGATGGGGAAGAAATTTGCGAGGAATTGCAGAGAATATCTGTGGACGAGAAAGACCAGAAGGCTTATACTAGCAAACTAAGACTTGACAGAGCGTAGCTTGTAGTATGTACATAATTTATGTACAAAGTTTGGGGTCAGTAAGATTTATTATTTATTCATTTTAGAAATTAATACTTTTATTTAGCAAGGATGCATAAAATTGATTAAAAGTGACAAAGGTTTATAATATTACAAAATATGTATATTTTAAATAAATGCTGAACTTTCTATTCATTAAAGAATCCTGAAAAATGCATCCGGGTTTCCACAGAAATATTAAGCAGCACAACTATAACTGTAATAATAAATATAGTAATATAATGATTTCTGAAGGATCATGTGACACTGAAGACTGAAATAATGGCTACTAAAAAAATCAGCTTTGCCAATACAGGAATAAAATATCTAAAAATGGAAACCCATTATTTGAAATCGTAATAAGATTTCACAATATTACTGTTTTAATTTTGATCAAATAAATGCAGGTGTGGTGAGCATACTGCAAAATTTCTTTCATTTAAAAATCTTGCCCACCCAAACTTTTGAAAGTAGAGTATGTGCTTCTTTGTATTTATTTTGTATTAACGTTTTGAACCAGGCTGAATGAACACTTCATTTTTGACAATGCCTTTACCTCTTGAATAGTTTTTGTAATTGTTGAATTGTAAATTCCATAATAACTTCCTGTCATTCCAGTTCAACTCATGAATCGAAAGGGAGAACATTCTTCAATTATGAATTTTGCACAACCCTGGTGAGTATAATTACTGACATATCCTTTATGTCAATTATTTTAGCCATCCATTTTTATATATATAAAAAAAAATGTATATGGCACTATCACCAATATTGAAGTTCTGATCAATCTATACTGTAAAACACAATAAACACAGCGACTAATGTAATGACTAATGAAATGTAATTCTACACTATAATCTACATAATCTTAATCTTAAAATTCACAGAAACAATCAAATATGCCATTTTTTAATTTATATTATTTTATAATTGTAAAAAAACGAAATATATTTAGCATCTTTAGCAATATAATTCAAATCCACATACGTTTGGCTCTTTTTCTCTCACTTCTCTCAGGTCAGGGACTCTTCTGTGACTGAAATCCACTTTGGCCACAATGCTCCTCACCACCTCTCTTACAACTGTGTAGTCTGTAGCGAAGGACAGATTAAGGGGCAGCTGTGCCGGATGGGACTCTATGGTAAGGTGATATGGTGATGGCGTTAAATAGAGCCCTTTCTGGTCCCTCGTCAAGATGTAGGATGCCATGATGAGAACGGTGACCATAAGTCCGAAAAGGAAGCTTAAGATTTTGATTTTCCGTACAGACCCGAGTGTCCAC
>NW_015505197.1:1462940-1482949 GCF_001515645.1 Sinocyclocheilus grahami | reverse complement strand
AGAAAATTCTTCAATTATGAATTTTGCACAACCCTGGTGAGTATAATTACTGACATATCCTTTATGTCAATTATTTTAGCCATCCATTTTTATATATATAAAAAAAATGTATATGGCACTATCACCAATATTGAAGTTCTGATCAATCTATACTGTAAAACACAATAAACACAGCGACTAATGTAATGACTAATGAAATGTAATTCTACACTATAATCTACATAATCTTAATCTTAAAATTCACAGAAACAATCAAATATGCCATTTTTTAATTTATATTATTTTATAATTGTAAAAAAACGAAATATATTTAGCATCTTTAGCAATATAATTCAAATCCACATACGTTTGGCTCTTTTTCTCTCACTTCTCTCAGGTCAGGGACTCTTCTGTGACTGAAATCCACTTTGGCCACAATGCTCCTCACCACCTCTCTTACAACTGTGTAGTCTGTAGCGAAGGACAGATTAAGGGGCAGCTGTGCCGGATGGGACTCTATGGTAAGGTGATATGGTGATGGCGTTAAATAGAGCCCTTTCTGGTCCCTCGTCAAGATGTAGGATGCCATGATGAGAACGGTGACCATAAGTCCGAAAAGGAAGCTTAAGATTTTGATTTTCCGTACAGACCCGAGTGTCCACAGGCCCCATGCTTGATGTTGTGCTCTGTTGTTGTTGACAGTCAATACACTCGTCCACCTGCTGCTGGGGTGTAAAAATGCTGGCTTGTTTTTGGAGTACTCCAGTTTTTCATCCAGGCCATTGAGAAACCCATGCCTGTGGTCCATTTTTGTGTGTTACGTTAGTTGTGTTTTCCTCACATATGAAGTGAATCCCATCGATGTGAGTTATAGTACGTAGTCTTCATCATACTGCTCACATGAAATGGACCATAACCCAAAAGAGCCGTCTTTTGCCAATAAAATCAACATCTTTCATGCAGCAGATGCCGTGTGGCTTCAGGTCATTGTTTATGATGGGATGTTTGTGAGCAGGAAGACAGACAGTGGAATAAGTGGGCTGGCCGCCCGGGGCTTCCCGCACGTGTGGTGAGGGGCAAGACGTGTGGGAGACTATTAGAGCACTCCTTCAATTTAGCTGCCACAAATGACACAGCGGCAGCGGGGTTGACAGCGCACCAGCACAAACACAGTGCAGATCTGGTTGTCAAGGTCACAAACGCCCCAACAGCAGCTTAGATAACAGAAAGGTCTATTCCTGCAAGACAAAAAAGAGCAATAAACCGTAAATACTCAAAGACGGTTCATTGATTTGAGTCTAGGAGGCAGTGGATGGTGTAGTGCTCAGTTTCTGTCTCTCACACATGCCAATAACTCTGTCATGGGGTTTGGATAAGCATCAGAGAAAGGATGGCAGGAAGATCACACAGGCCACAGACTGTGTGACATATGGTGTGTGGGGTATGTATATGTGTTTGTGTGTTGTGTGTGTTTTGGAGAATTTAGGGAGTAATCCATTCAGACATGATAGCCTCAGGACATGCCTAATTAAGAACACAGTAGACTAGCTGCAAGCTAATAGATAAATTTTTTATTTGACAACCTCCACTCCTTCTTTTTCTCTCTCTGCCCTAATCTCTCTTTGTCTTTCTTACATTATAGGTTCTTATACATATGTTGCCAGATTAAAACTTTAATATTAAAAGATAAATTAGAGCAAAGATCAATTATCAAAACAACTGACGTGGAAATGGATAGGGAGGTTTTAGGGGGAATAATTAAGGCCTGAACATGCCAAAGGAAGTCAAAAGCAAAAGTTTAGATGTCTTAAAAGTATATTTTTCTTTAGACATACAAGTATACACTATTTAAACATTTCAAAAGTTTGGGGTCGGTAAAATTGTTAATGTTTTTGAAAGAAGTCTCTTATGCTGCTAGAGCTGCATTTATTTGATCAAACATATTGTCAAAAATGTAATATTGTGAAATATTATTGCAATTTAAAATATATATATATTATTATTTTGTTTTAGTACATATTTTAAAATGTAATTTATTCTTGTGACCGCAGAGCTGAATTTTCAGCAGCCGTTATTCCAGTCATAAGTGTCACATGATTTGGTGCTCAAGAAACTTTTATTTTAAAACTAAGTATAGTTTTTGTTAAAAACACATTTTTGTGGAAACTGATATTTGTTTTTCTCAAATTATTATTTAATGAATAAAAAATTCAAAAGAACAGGATTTATCTGAAACTGACTTTTTTTTACCGTCACTTTTGGTCAGTTTAATGCATCCTTGCTGAATAAAGCATTAATTTCATTCTTTCAAAAAATAATCAATTGTGCTGTAATGTGGTGTTTTTTTTTGTTTCATGTTCATGTTTTCCATGTCTTTTATTTTGTAATTGTTTTATGGTCCATGTTAGTGTCATGCTTCCCTTGCCTCATGTCTCTCTGCCTTGTGTATGTGTCATGTTCTGATTGGTAGTCTTAGTCATGTGTCTTGTTCCCCATTGGTTTGTTCATGTCATGTGACCCTCCTTGTCTGCTATAAGTAGCCTTCATGTTCTCATTGTGCTTTGGTCGTGTATTGAATGTGTTTAACCCACTGTTGGTGAGTCTAGTCTGTTTGTGTCAAGTCTGCTCATGCTATGTCTGTTCAAGTCAAGTCTGTGTCTTGGATTATTGTTTGGATCACTCTGTAAATAAACTGCACTTGGGTTCTCACTACGCTCGCCTTCAGTGGATTGATTCTTTACATGTGCATCTAGGGTTTCTCAAATGATTCCGTAGCCACAAAAGTGTTTTAAACGTTATGGTAAATAGACAGAAATTCCATTCACCTGAGGAAGTAAACATAGCAATAGCAAGCCACTTAATTATTGGATGAAACATTGATAAAATATTTAGTAAATAATCAGAATAATGAAAACTGCATGTAAAGAGGTTTGCTTGTGTCATGTAAACATCTTACTGCGATTAAGTCTCCGATTATTGAAAATAATTGCATTTTATAAATTGTATTGATAACTTCATTATTGGTTTACATATCACAAATATATCAAATTGATTGATCTAATAATAATAATAAAAAATATATCATGCTAATTATTCATGTTAATTTATCTTATTATTTTTCTGTATCCAGTGGGCATTCTGGTTTGGATGTGTTTGGTAAAACTAATGGCTTCCTTCTTGATAAATATATGAACGTGAATGTTCAGGGCCAGTATGTTCTAATTTTTTTATCTTCCTTTTAATTGTGTTTATATTAAACTCAAGGACCCTTCCTACCCATCTCTTCCTACAAATGTCAGGTTGGGAAACAAAACACAAAAATTAACAACAAAGCATTTCTTCTCAATGTACACCTAACAAATTGTTATTGCTAAATGTGCAGGGTTGGAAATTCTATAGCAGGGCTTTTGAAAACCTAAAAAAAATCCATTTGTTTTGTCTTGTTTTGCTTCCTTTTATTTGGGCAAATTAAAGGGCCTGTAGGATACTCTGGTGGAGGGCTTTCATCATCATTTTGTCAAACAGTTCAGGGCTGTTATTTACTGCCTAATTGTGGTTAAATTTACCTTAGGGAGATCATTAACAGAAATGTGACTCTACCGAAGACCACACAGACCACAGTAATCCATGCTGAACTAATAAATAGATGTGGGGCTCATAAATTCTGAGGTTCCTATTTGTGCAAGGAAATAAATGATTTGTATAACGCTCAGAGAGAGAGTGAGGGACAGAGAAATAGGGAGAGATTAATTAAAGAAAAAGAGAGGGAAGGTAGTCAAAGGAGGACATGTGTGTTCCCATGGAGATGAAGGCAGGTGTCATTGGTCTGTGTTGCTATGGAAAATAGACTCCGGGAGTGTTTGTATTTGTACGCTGACCTTAAATGACATTCCAGTGACAGACTGTGCGTCTGACTCAAGTTGATTAGCAATAAGTGAGGTCTCGCTATCTGTGTCGAAAATAAGAGTTTGAGGTAAACCATAGCAATGAGGACCTCCATTGCTGTCAGCGTTGGTGTCTATTTTAAGCATGAGCGTTAAATTTCTGATGACTTTAGCATGGAGTTGGGCTGACGTGTGCTGTCACTTTAAATATATTTCAGAATAACAAACCCAGCTCTAAGTGTGGGGAGGTGAGGCATCTGTGAGCGTGTTTTCATTACAGATCTGACTGAAGTAGAGGAGGAGTCCAGAACAGCGAGCGGATGTGTTAGTTGTTGAAATGAGCACTCACTGCGGGAATGCCACAGCAGTCCACAGCTCAATGATTCATTACTAAGAAGCTCCATCATTATACCTGTCAATCAAAATGACACGTGAGGAGCTCTACAAAGGACCTGCCTATTGATGCTCCTGATGTTGTTAATTCAAAGCTGGCACAAACTCCTTACAGGTTAAAGGGATGAAAATTTTGTCATAATTTACACACTAATCAGTTTAAGTTTGTAATTTCTGTGCAATCAGTGTCACCAAACATGATTTTAAAAATAATGACTTAAGTTTAGACTATTTAAAGGCATAGTTCAATCAAAAATGGAAATCCTGTCATTTACTCACTCTCATGACATTCCAAACCTGTATGACGTACTTTCTATTGCAGAACACAAACAATATTGTCCATACAAGTAAATGGGGTCCAAACAGCATTGGATTCCACTGACTTTCATTGGATGGACAATGATCACTTAAAACAAATTTTCAGTTTGATCAATTTTAATTTGTTTTCACTATATCATTGTTATTTTTAGTTTAGTTGTAGTGTTCTAGTTTGAGTTTATTAAAATTTTTAAAAAAAATTTACATTTGACTTCATTTTAAAGCCATACGTATGTACTTTTGTTTTACTATTTTTACAGTTCTGTTTTTATTTTTATTTCAGTTAGCAAAAATGTTTTTCTTTAGTTCTCAATTTGAGTATTCATTAACCATATTAAAGGGGTTATATGATGCGATTTCAATTTTTCCTTTCTCTTTGAAGTGTTACAAGCTCTTGGTGCATAAAGAAGATATGTAAAGTTGCAAAGACTAAAGTCTCAAATCCAAAGAGATATTCTTTATAAAAGTTAAAGAGTCAACCACGCCTACCTAAAAGGCTCGTTCTAACATGCCCCCACATGTCTACATCACGATGTGGGAAGATTTGCATAACGCCGCCCAAATCTGTCTGTCTGTCTATCTATCTATCTATCTATCTATCTATCTATCTATCTCTCTATCTATATATATATATTGATTGATAGATAGATAGATATAATTCTTCATTTTAAAGCCATACGTATGTACTTTTGTTTTACTATTTTTACAGTTCTGTTTTTATTTTTATTTCAGTTAGCAAAAATGTTTTTCTTTAGTTCTCAATTTGAGTATTCATTAACCATATTAAAGGGGTTATATGATGCGATTTCAATTTTTCCTTTCTCTTTGAAGTGTTACAAGCTCTTGGTGCATAAAGAAGATATGTAAAGTTGCAAAGACTAAAGTCTCAAATCCAAAGAGATATTCTTTATAAAAGTTAAAGAGTCAACCATGCCTACCTAAAAGGCTCGTTCTAACATGCCCCCACATGTCTACATCACGATGTGGGAAGATTTGCATAACGCCGCCCAAATCTGTCTGTCTGTCTATCTATCTATCTATCTATCTATCCATCTATCTCTCTCTCTATCTATCTATATATCGATTGATAGATAGATATAATTAACACAGTGAAGACTAATTAATTTACACAGTGTATGTAGCGCTTCTTGTTTATTGTAATTTTTTTGTCCTATTGCTTGCAATTAGTTTCTTATACTTATTTCATCACTGACTGTTTATTTATCTTCAGTGAGCTTGAGGTTGTTGTTTTTTGTCTCTTTTTAGGCTTGTACTAGTTTGATATTGACATTGGTGATAAGCATTATGAAAAATCTATGGTATCAAAGATTTTAATATCATAAAAACTATTAAAAAAATAACTACATCGTGGTATATATTGTTATCATGATATAAAATTAGTCATATCGTGATATAAGATTTTGGTCTACCCCTACTCCCCCATCTTCCATTGGTCAGACAAATGAATAGTCCCGCCCCAAACTCAAACCACTGACTGAGACATTGCTGCTATGTAAGGTTGGTCAATGAAAAACGCAAATATACACTTGAAGAACTGTTTGATGTCAGGATCCTTTGCTGTTCCTTTATGAGAGTGCTGCAGACCATCTTTCACATACATCTCTCTATACCACCTCCCTCATCCATTTCCAGAGTCATATAAAGAGGGTGGCAGGGCTGTCAGGACCACTGCCTCCGAGCACAGTGGCTGCTCTGTCTGTGCCAGCCAGTGCCATGACTAATGGATCAGAGTATGCAGGAATGGATTTGGGTGGATGGAAGGGAATGCAAAGGATTTGGGGGGTAAAGCAGTAAGTTGGAGCCCACAATATACCACAGAGAGAAACACACACAGGAATATGTCTCTCTGTCTGTCTGTCTGTCGATCTAAATATGCACTCTTGGTTTTATATGTGGGTGAATCTGTTTGTGAAATTACAATCCAGCTCTCCAGCTCAAAAAAGACACAGAAAGCAAAACGCTCGCTATCGTCTCTTTCCGAGTTAATCTAAATTCTCCTCTAATACACACAAGCTCAAACACACACACATATAGACTAACAAGTACACATTCCATTTGTGCAGTGTCAATAGAGGGAAAACACGCAGGGATAACATCTATTCCACAGTCAGTACAAGTGAGAGGAAATGAACGAATGCAGCAGCCAATGGAGATGGATAATGAAGCTCGGTGAAGCCGAGTCTGAAATGGCATCAGTCAGTTGTTCATATTACACTTATTACATCAAATTGAATAATCTTTGCTGAATGCACTTGGTTATTTATTCATTGACGTCACCTATTCAAAGTGTTGGGACAGTATCACATCTCTTTTTTTTTACTCTCACTCATTTTCATTAATCTTTTCCCTAATCAGTTTTTTCCCAAACTCTGATTAGGAAAGGAGAAACAGGCTTAGTTAGCTGTTTGGTTAGCTGTATGTGTTTACACACGATGATTGTTAATGCTTTAAAGCTGTGCTGAAATACCAACATAGATCCAAAAATGCTCAACAAAACATTTTGACAACTACAGTACATAGCAACATTCAGAGGTCAAAATGCCTTTATTTTGCTTTTTTTATTTAATAAATTTAATTAGCATAACAATCTGAGCAAAAAGTTGGTATGAAAAATTAACATGAATATCTTAGTATTTGGTTTGCCTGTAATTTATTTATTTATTTTGCTTGTAGAAGTACTTTGTCAGAACAGTTGCAAAAATAATTCATTTTTGGGTGAACTATCCCTTTAAGCCCTTTAGAGAATAGCAAAACCTTCTAAATAATAATTTAAAGTCTGGGACATGTATCATATGTTGCATGTCTTCAATATTAATGCATTGTTTTTTTTCTATTTTCTTGTGTCCTGACTGTGCTGATTAAATGTGCTGCAAATGAAATTGAAAAGAAAACAAATGACATTATGATTGAAGGCTCTGGGTGCAAGGATGCGATGTGACGTCTGACAAACACAACCTAGAAAAAGCCTTGAGAATGACAGTTCAATTAATACAGTCACTCTATGAAAAACCTCAGACGCTCTAGTTCCCTCCCCAACACTAGACAGCATATGAAAATGTCTCTCCCTGAAGAGAATGGTAAAATAGACAAAAGATATATAAATTAAGTTCACCCTTAAGGACAGAGACAGTGTGCCCTATCTTGTTCCAAACATAGCACAACATTTTTTTGTTTTGTTTGCCCATATAGTGAAGCCACTGTATGGATAAAAACAGTTGAAACAGTATTATTCAAAATATCCTCATATGTATTTTGTTTTGGGGTGAACTATCCCTATCAATGCACTAGAATGTTAGCAAAAACTGGTTCTGTGCGCACCACACCATCTATCACTGTAGTGCTAGAAAACATTTGAGAAGTTTGATTAAACAAGGCTGATTGGTCAATAGGAAGTACTGTATGGAATCTGGAAAGACAAATTAGGACATACATTGTAGTTTTCTTTTTTCTTATAGTTATAGTGTGCTGAATATAATGCATTCCATTCAGCAATGATTTTTTTCTGCTGAATGTAATTATTAATAAAACAATTGCATACCAGAATCTCAAAAGAAATGAATTTGCAATCAAGCAGTATACACCTATGTGTTCTCTGCTCTCAACATCTCTGTGACAGCAGCCAGTGTATAACCCAAATCAGATTAACCCCTTAGCATTCCTGTAAAATTAGCCAAAAATGTCTAATAAATGCATACCCAAAGTAAATTGCATGCTGTTCTTGAACCATTTGGAGTATGCATGATTTTGGTCTCTTTTGAAAGGTGACACTCTAAGGTTTGTTCCTAAACAGAATAAACCTCAGAATCACTGTAAGTCTTACTGGTATTGAGTAATAGAACTTTGAACACACTGAAAAAGGAAAAAAAAAACATTCAGCTATTATCTGGAAAGCACAATGGCGGTCTGACAAAGACACTGATTATACCTGCTGTGTTGATTGTATCTTAAAAAGGTTCGCAACATTCGAATCACAACTTCAAAGAGATGAGACATGTTAAGATTTTTTTTTTTTAGGTTTTTTTTTAGTTGTTGTATGTCACGAAGTTAACACAAAGTTAAAACATGCAGTGTACTGTGGGCGGTACAGTGGAACACTAACAGGTTAATGCCTGCTGTTCAGTCGTATTAACCCTCTAAGCGCCAAAGTCGCAAAATTGCGACAAGCCGTCATACTTAATAAAATAGACTGTAGTTCCTAATATGGTGTAATATCTCATTTGTATTCCCTACCACTAGATGGCAGACATGTAGTACTTCGATTCTAGACCAAAATTATGTCACGTTCCTATTCAAAGCGTTCGAGGAAATAGCAGAGCAAGTGAGCTATCGTGTCATTGATGCAGAAGCAGTTCAGTTCATAGCGTGCGAGTAAATTGTGAGATTTGTGAGAGAAAATCGCCAAATGGCTAATAAAAAGTTGTACCGTGAGGATGTGTTGCAAATGTTATTTGCCGATTCTGACTCTGAAGGGTAATATTTGCCTTTTGGAAATGATGATCGGTCGTCTAATAATCGCGCTTCTCCCAGTACATCTTTGCAGCGCAATGGTGCCGCCGTGCAAGGCGCGAGTGTTCACGAAGCACAAACAAGTGATCATTCAAACATCTATTCAATATCAATTATTTCCTGAATATTACTGATCAAAAAGTAGGGTACTGTTCACATGCGTTTTACTACTATATAGTATAGTAATATAGTAATAATTTAGCACTTTCTCCCATTTTATTGTTGGTTTCCTCTTTTCTGATCATTTGGAATGAGGATAAAAAGATAAAAAAAAGCATGCAAATAAGTTCAAACATCAATTCAATATCTACTATTTCCTGAATATTATGAAATTCAAGATGGCCGCATCTAATGACGTCATAATATGCTAATTAGACGTGTATATTTACACCCCACATAAACTTTCGGTCATGCCCAACATTTTTTTAATTTATAGTAGATCTCTATCTTTAAGCCTTTTCAAGCCACAAGCTTTTGAAATCTTGATGTCAAAATCCAGCCGAAATTACTTTCAGGCTTGACAGATCACTTTGCGGGTGCAATATAATCTATTTGCATTGACACTCCCCTTTATTGAGCATTTTTATGGAGACAGACCCCAAATTACATCTTCAATCAAAGTCCACAATAACTGACAAGATATCCTATTTTGTGTGGATAATTTTAAGTGTGCATGCAAAACTTTACTAAATCAATGGCTAAATTATTATTTTTGTCGCTACAAAGCCATGTGACACTAAATTATAACACTGTGCACTTGGTATTTAGTATTGCAGCAGGTCAGTAAAGCCTGAACTTTTCTCATTAAAATGCTACTTGCGTTTTCCTAAGCTGATAAATACAAGGGCATAAATAATATGGCAGTTATTATTAGTGACATCTTGTGTAATTTGGAACCCATCTGGCAGACAGATGTGCTTATGGGTGATGTTATGGGAACTCTTGCTGAAGTAGGCCTTTCTCAATGCCCCTTTATTCCCTCCTCTGATACTCCAGCATGCATATATATGATGACAGGCTCATGTTCAGTTTGGCAGATTTGTTTTGCAGCTTGAAGAAGATGTTTGTGTCTCAGCTCTTGAAACATGAGGCATGTGGTTTGCTGTTGATTTCAGACTGTCAGTGTGTTGATGGAAGGCTTTATTGTGTTATGCTGCGCAGCGTGTGTAGCACCAGAGCAAGGAAGCTGAGGAGAGCTGTTTATGTAATCTACGCTGAAAAGAGCAGTAGCACAGAAGAAAAGAACTGTAATTAAACAACAGAGATGAGAGAAGAGAAGTTCCCTCAGGTGCTTCATTCGGCAGCCTATGTGAATAAACACTTCTCGGTTATGAAGGAAAGAAAGAGCTTGAACCATCTTTATTAAGATGATTGCAACCTGATACAATGGTATATTTCACATTCTCATTCAAATATAATCAAATCAAATTTTTTTAAATAAAATAAATATATATATTTTTTTTTAAATAACTATTATCATTTATTATTTTATTTAGTTTTATATTATTAAAAAATAATTTACTTTTTTATTTGTTTATTTTATTTATTAATTTTTTTAATTTTTTAAGTTTTTAACTTCGCTATAATTAACAGCTCTGTGGTCATGTGTTCAACTGTTGTATTTCCTGACAATGCAATGTTGAAACACTATTGTGTGCTTGATGGGAAACTCAGGACACCTCTTCCTAGACCTTTTACTGTATGTCCCAGATATGCACACAGTACAACAATAGATCCAAGTTCCTCTTGCCAGTTAATCAATAGCCTATTCTTTGTTACCATCCCAATGCACAATTCACAAGGATAATGTGTAGCAAATGTCAACAAAGCAGTTGTGCATAAAAATGTGAAGTCACGCCGATTCTATACCTTCAGATAACAGCCACTTGAATTTATCTCATAAATAAATGATGTCCTGGACTGGATTCTTAATTAAATCTGCTACCTGGGACTTAAGATATAAAGAGTTGAGATACAAATTGAAAACAGAGGGATGGGAGATTCATTATAGAGCATCCATTGTGTGAATGAACCTACGTGAGCTACAAATAACTCTAAGAATTTTTTCTCATTTGCTTTATTTTTTCTCTCTCTCATCCTCTTCTTTTATGTTTCTCCACCCCCGAATGCAGGTTATGGAAGGCAGCTTTCCTTTTCCTTAAAAACAAGGTTTTACCTATCACAATATATTCTTGTTTTTTCCTTCTCTTTGTTATGTTTTTATTGATCTCTTTGTATTTTAGTTTATATGTAGTTTAGTCAGAACTTCACTCTTTTTCAAACCTTTTGTTTGCCAAAGAACGTCTCAGTTACGTATGGTACCCCTCGTTCCCTGATGGAGGGAACAGAGACATTGTGTCGAAGTTCAGATGCTAGAGGTCGCACTTAGGAGTCCAGGCACCTCTGACATCATTGAGAAAAGGCCAATGAAATGGGTAAGCAAAATTGGTATAGCTGGTCACACCCCGGACATTCGGGTATAAATAGGCCAGCATGGCATTTGCTCACTCGTTTTATTCTGAGGAGTCGAGAAGCATCTCAACCCACTCAGAAGCAGTTCAGAGTTGTTTCATATGGGACACAACGTCTCCATTCCCTCCATCAGGGAACGGAGGTTATCATACGCAACAGAGACATTCCCTTTCAGTCGGTCACTTCGACATTGTGTCGAAGTTCCAACACTAAGGGTTCCTATACTAAACGTCACAGCTGCTAAACTGCGTTTCGAGTCCGTGGGGGCACAGATGTTGACAAGCCCAGTGTGCCATGACCAAATGCAACTCACCTCCTTGTAACCTTCCAATGTCCAGACTTATGATCTCACTCTCCAACATCAGGGAGAGCCACCATATAAGTCAGAGGTCACCTCCACTCATTCTGATAAAAACAAGAATAAATAGCAGTTGAAAATTCCTGGTTGTAATGTGGGGAAGCGTTCATTTTCCCAAGTGGGAAAAGATCCCTACAGAGACCACATCCTACCCAAAGGGGAGGTAACATGTGGAGATACACCCTATGGACTCACTAATGGCGCTTTTCCACTGCATGGTACGGCACGGTACGGCTCGGTACGGTGGGATCGGGAAAGGTCTGAACTTGAACTCGGGACGCCCGAAGCGCAAAGGCGCTACTCCTTTTTTTAACAACCAAAAAGTTTTGTTGTCTGTTGTGGAAGTACAGACGTTCCTCTCGTTGATAGCAGAGGAGCGGATCCAGCGAGAGCTTGATGGGGCGACACGGAAATAAAACTTTTTTTTGAGGAGTCGTGGTAGTAGAGACGGCGCAACTATAACGACATGTGAATAATCCCGCCCACTCTAAAGCGGTACTGAACTGCAGTGGAAATGTCTCGTTGATAGCAGAGGAGCGGATCCAGCGAGAGCTTGATGGGGCGACACGGAAATAAAACTTTTTTTTTGAGGAGTCGTGGTAGTAGAGACGGCGCAACTATAACGACATGTGAATAATCCCGCCCACTCTAAAGCGGTACTGAACTGCAGTGGAAACGCAAACCATGCCGAGCCGAGCCGAGCCGAACCGTGCAGTGCTGTACTGAGCCGTACCGAGCCGAGTCGTACCACGCAGTGGAAAAGCATCATAAAAGGGAGTACTACATAGGGAAGGTTTTGTGTTGTGGTCTCCGCATAAGGGGAGAACTACCAAGTGCAGAAACAAGTGGCAGATCGACTGTCTGTCTAGGGGAAACACTGAATCCTATTCAGAACACTAATCCATTATGAGAGTTCACTCGCAGGATACTCGTAATGGATTCTTATAGTGAGTTCCTCCGCCAAACTCAGCTACACAAGGGAGTGCTTGAGTGATGGAAGGGTAGTCCAGGGTTCATAAGAAGGAACTGAACTGGACTCAATAAGTGCACATTATCACCTCAGAGAGGGGAAGGCACTAAATGCAAGCTCTACACCCTACCAACCACCTGAGTGTTGTAATGAGCTAGTGCTCAAAACTCTGGATGAAACTGGTTCCATTTGCCGAATGGAGAATTTGGCAAATGCATTAAGTGTAGCCCAACCTGCAGCTCTACAAATGTCCGCTAATGAGGCTTCATTTGCTAACGCTGACGAATCAGCAACACATCCACAATCCAGTGGGATATCCTTTGTTTAAGGACAGCATTCCCCTTCTGCTGACCTCCAAAGCATACAAAGAGCTGTTCAGACAGCCTGAAACTCTGTGTGTGTTCCAAATAGATGCGTAGGGCTTGCACCGGCCACAACAGAGACAGGTCAGGGTCTCCCTCCTGCGGGGGGATGGCTCGCAAGGTTACCACCTCCTCTCTAAAAGGAGTGGTGGTAACCTTGGGCACATATCCCGGTCGGGGTCTCAGGACAACGTGAGAGTCTGTCAGCCTGAATTCTAGGCATGATTTGTTAATGGAGAGAGAAGTGAGCACAGTCAGGAAGGCCATCTTCATAGAGAGGGCACGAAGTCCAACTGACTAAAGGGACTCAAACGAATCTTTCTGTAAAGTCCTGAAGGACCACTGAGAGATCCCAAGAGGGGATGAGGCACGGCCTTGGGGGATTCAACCTCCGGGCGCCTCCTAGGAATCTGATAACCAGAGCGTGCTTCCCCACTGATCTGGATCTCCCCACCGATCACACATCTCCGAGGATGGTTCCTATGGGAAGAACACCAATTCATGAAAATGTGCCATTTCAGATTGTATAGCCACCTCGCAGAGGGGGCCCTAGCCTGCGTAATGATATGCACCACTGCGGGTAAAGACCTCTGAGTTCCTCCAGGTCACATCCAGGGACAAAACACAGAGGTTCCAGAGATCTGGACGCAGGTGCCAGGTTGTGCCCTTCCCCTGGGAGAGAAGGTCCCTCGTCAGGGGTATCTCCCAGGGAGGAGCCGATACCAACAGCACAAGCTCTGAGAACCAAGTCTTGTTGGGCCAATAATGTGGCACAAACAAGAGTTGTTCCATGTCCTCCGTGACTTTGCACTGCGTCCGTGCAACAAGGCTCACTGGAGGAAATGCATATTCACGTAGGCCTGGGCCAGCTGTGTGCCAGTGTGTCCGTGCTGAGGGGGCCTTGGTTAGGGAAACCACAGTGGGCAATGAGTGGATTCTCATGAGGCCAACAGATCTATCTGTGCCTGACCTTATTGACTCCAAAACAACTGGACCGGCTGGAGGGGAAGCCTCCACTTGCCTCGAAGCATGACCTGCCATGAGAGGGAGACTGCTACATGATTGAGGTCGCCAGGGATGAGTGTGGCACGCACATACCTGAATCTCTGCTGGCTCCACAGTAAGAGATGTTGGGCGAGGTGTGTGCCTCGGCGCCATGCCCATCTCAGGATTCGGGTATTGTTGTCTCTGAAAGTATTTGAGATGGACTGCTAGAGTGCCATAAATCCAACGACGAGGAGATTAAGAGGTGAATGAACCAAAGAACAGAATGATTGAGCAAATGCCACGCTGACCTATTTATACCCAGATGTCTGGGGCATGGCCCGCTATGCAAATTTTGCTCGCCAATTTCATTGGCCTTTTCTCAATGATGTCTGGGGTGTCTGGGCTCCCAAGTTCGACCCCTAGTGACGGAACTTCGACACAATGTCGAAGTGACCGACTGAAAGGGAACTCTAAATATAATGTTTTCCTTGCAAGAGATTTCTTTGCTAAAATATAAAGGCAGCTATATATTTCCATGTACAGTGTGAGATCCCATTAATATTATAAAGACATGTTGTTATTTAAATAATTTGCCAATTAAAAAAAAAAATTTTCAAAAGACACTATTAATATATTATCTGAATTTTTTACTCACAAATATATATATATATATATATATATATATGCACCCATTATTTGATTAATTTATTTCACAAAACTATAGCCAATTTTGTTTTGATTTTGTTGTATTATTATTGTTTTTTGTGTGTATTTCAAACTATGGTTGTCAATGGAATAAACATAAATAATGCTGATTTATCATGAAGATCTATCTATCTATCTATCTATCCATGGAAGCCCATTTCTACTACAGGAAGAAAAAAAATCATTTCAACTTTCTGACAAATCAGACTTTTTTTATCACAATTCTGAGAAATTATGAGACAATTGTGAGATATAAATCTTGATCCCCCGCCCCAACAAATCTGAATTTACATCTCACAATTCCATTTCTTGGTTTCTGCTATAGACTAAAAAAATAAAAAAGGTAATTGCATGTTTATATCTCACAATTCCAACTTTTCTTCAGAATTGCGAGTTATAAACATGCCGTAATTCTGACTTTCTTTCTCAAAATTGCATGTTTTTATCTTGTAATTCTAACTATATATATATCTCACAATAAGATGTTTATATTTTTTACTGCATGGCAGAAACAAGCTTCCATAATTAAAAAGTTTAACCCCAGCTGGAAAACCCTTGCATTAAATGAACACAATAGTGAATCAGATCTTTCACAGTGAAATGTAACGTAATTAAAAATGTAAAAATAAGTTAGATAAACCTGTATGTATGTAAATGACTTCTAACATAATCTGTTTTCCAGTCGCTCTGTGCTTGGCAGAAATGTGCTTGAATATGAAAGACATTAAAATGTAATTTGCAGCAATCACAAATTACGATTGTGGTAACAATTTTAGAAAACAAACTTGACAGACAGCACACTTTGTTCTCCCCTTTCTCAGTAGACCATGCTATTCTGAGCCCAAACAATGCAGCCTCTTTGACCAGAGAATGCCATCGGCCTCGTCCTGTCTTGCGATAGTGGCTGGCTAATGTTCCATGCATCATTAAAGAGGGCAGCAGACCAACAGATGACTAGAAGAGAGAAGGGGGAGAAGTGAACTCTCTCAGAGGCCGTCCTCCCTCCATTGATACTGCTGCACAATGTTTATGTTTCTGCTCCAAATAGACATGAAAGACTGAGTGTAGAACTGAGTCTCAGGGGGCCTGACGCCTCAAGTAAAATCATATTAGGATTTAATCTGATCTAATTCTGTGCCTGTTGATAATACCTATTCACTGCAGAGAGCAGGTGCTATAAATACCCTTTATTGGGGGAAGGGGGCATTGGGAAGGCCAATGTCTCCCTGTTTGTGGTTTGCATAGTCTTGCATAGCCAAATCTCTGATTAAAAAGAGGTCTGGTCCTCATTGTAGCCTATTCTAGAGAAGAACAGTCTATTAAGAGAGGAAGAGACTCTCTGACCGACTTGCTTGCTTTACCGTAAAAAAATTAAAAATTGAAAACAAATGTGTGGATATATATAAATATATATATACAGTATATATGTGTGTGTGTGTGTAAATATGTGTAAATTCATGATCACGTTAACTTTCTATATTTTTGCATTTAGTTTACCATTGCCATCATCTAACGCTCACTTACAATGTAAAAAAAGCAAGTGTAATTTTAACTGTAAGATATTGTAAAGACGCTACAGGGAAAAAAAATATTAATTGGTTACCAGTAAGTTCCCGTACTATATACAGGGGAAAACTTTACAAGATCTAAACAGACATGTCATGTAATTTTACAGTAAAATGCTGTTAATTGTACAAAGAACAAATCAATTGTATAATTTACAGTCAAAAACTGTAAACTGATGTTTCCTAAATTCCCTGCTTGACACTCCACATTTGAAAGTATTTTGTTTAAATTATCATGTTAATTTTAGTTTGTTATCAGTTATGTACATTTGGGTTTTATGTTACATCTTCTGTTGTTTAATCAATGTTTATTGCATTAATTAAGTGTCATGTGTGTTACCATGATGGTGTTTTGTGTTTGCATGAATGACTTTGGGCACCTTCTGTATATTATTATATACTATTATATATTCTTCAGCTTGTGGAAGAGCTACTTGTGATGAGCTTTGATTTTTTAATGTGGCTTTCTCTTTTACTGTTGCGAAGCATCAGCAGAGTCCGGATCCATTTGCAGCTTTTATTGAGTAAACAGTTGGTCACCTGCACTTTTCCCCTCCGCAGGATGTTCGAAGACTTCGCGAAAGTGTTGGAGAAATGTTGTGAAGGTGGGAAATGAGGAGCCGTCCATTCCCCAAACAGCGGTAGCCCAATCCAGCGCCCTCCCGGTAAGCAATGAACACACAAAGGCAATGTGGCTAGAGTCCGTGGGGTAAAGTGAGGGCTGTTGATTAACAAAAAGCGAACACTGAAGCAAGAACCCTTTGCATCTTTCAGGGTCTCCATTGAATTTCTCTGGGAAAGCTAGTCGTGGGCTCACTGGTGATGTTGGTGATGTTAGGGGTGGCGTGGTGTAACTAGGCGCTGGGGCTGGAGCGGCTGCAGCCGCAGCTGGCGTTATTTGAAGGCCTTGCAGTGCTTTCACTAACTCCTCGGTGAGTGAGGTAAGCCGATTTAGTTGGTGGTGATGCATGGCGAGCTGTGTGGCCTGCGCAGATAGCTCAGTGGATAATTGCATGAGTGCTGCTGGATCGCTGTGTGGCGAAGTCTTCTGTTTTGCTGTTCCTGTCATAGTTTTGCCTTGCCTGCTTTCCCGTGTTACCTGATTTTTGCCTGTTTATCTTGGATTAACCCTTTGCCTGCTGTTTCGGACTGTGTTTGCACCTCGCCTGGACTATTGCTCGTGTTATTGGATTTCCCCTCTTGTCAAGCCCTCTGGATAACGTTCGCTGTCTACTGACTCACGCCCGGTTTGGATTAATCTTTTGTCTTGCCCTCTATATACCTGTTTGCCATTGTCAGAAACTTGCCTGTTTTTATGACCACGCCTTTAAATAAAAGCTTTGCAGATGGATCCACACGTCTCACGTCTCGTTCGCCCCGTAACATTTACCACCTTTTATGATGGTTGTCAGTATATGTTAAAGGTACAAAACGGATTTTAGTAGCAGTCTGCGTTGTTGAATTTACCAGATTACATTCAAATTTTTTTGTTTGTAAATTACAGTTTTATATTATAAAATTTACAGTTTATTCTGTAAATGTGTTTACAGTTTTTCTGATTTTTTTTACAGTGTACAGTTAATCTTTAATAACACAAATAATTTAATAACACAAATCTACCAAATCTCAACATGAATATCAGTGTTTCATGCTATACATTAAAAATTATTACCAAATTTTAAAAAATATTACATTTAAAAATGTATATGCATTAACTTGTAGCATGAAAAATGGTTAATTTTAGGTTTTAGTTTTTTATTTGTATTTAGAATATTAAAATTACAGTGTACAGTTAATCTTTAATAACACAAATAATTTAATAACACAAATCTACCAAATCTCAACATGAATATCAGTGTTTCATGCTATACATTAAAAATTATTACAAAATTTTAAAAAATATCACTTTTAAAAATGTATATGCATTAACTTGTAGCATTAAAAATGGTTAATTTTAGGTTTTAGTTTTTTATTTGTATTTAGAATATTAAAATAAAGCAGAACTGAAATGGAATTAATACTTCTAAAATATTAATAAATATTAATAACTATTTAATTACTACTTAACAACCATTCTTTAACTTAAATATTTAAATGTAGCTATTTTAGTTTATTAGTATTAATTTATATTAATAATATTAATAAAACTAAAACAGAATAATATTAATATTGAAGATTTGATAACCTTCAAAAAATCCAGTGAATGAACTGAATCAACAGAACACTGAATTTAATTGTGCTGAATAATGACAATATTGTCTTCTGCAGGCTTATTATAGTTTACTAAAACTAAATCAATAAAACAATTTAGTAACTTGAAATAAAATAGGCTTGAACTGAAATAAAATAAAATATAAATATATATATATATAAAAGTATTTCAATTATACTAAAATTACCCTAGTCTTCTGTAGAGCTATTTTACAGCTGAAATTGTTTCATACTCAATGGACTTTGCAACATACAGGTAGTATTTATTATTTTCCTGTTTATTACTGTGAAGCTGATTTGACACAATCTGTAAGTGCTATATACAGGTGCATCTCAATAAATTAGAATGTCGTGGAAAAGTTCATTTATTTCATCAATTATGCTAAAATTACCCTAGTCTTCTGTAGAGCTATTTTACAGCTGAAAATGTTTCATACTCAATGGACTTTGCAACATACAGGTAGTATTTATTATTTTCCTGTTTATTACTGTGAAGCTGATTTGACACAATCTGTAAGTGCTATATACAGGTGCATCTCAATAAATTAGAATGTCGTGGAAAAGTTCATTTATTTCAGTAATTCAACTCAAATTGTGAAACTTGTGTATTATGTTTAAAATAAATGAATGTTAGTTATGGAGATCAGTTACATTTTTATCTCAGGCTTAGAAGCCTGTGATAAATGATGTCTGGCAGATTGGCATATGGACTACTAAAATTGACTAATGTCTTTTTTTCTTCTTGTTCACAGACTGTGAAAATGGTTCAGATGAATCATATCTCATGAATTTACATAGGCTTTTTAATCAAAATAATCATACTGTTAAAATATCTGTTGAGTGTTGTTAGTTTGCCTCCCTCACAAAACTATGGTAGGCTATTTTAACACTTAACCAACCAACCCTTCAACCTGAAATGGGTTGGTATAAATGCACAACATAACTTTGGTCATTAATTAACAAAAGTTAAGAGCCGAAATATTTTGTGACATGAATGTATATGTTGTTTGCAAGGACATATCGTTGTGTTTGTTTCACAAGAGATATTCAGCAAAGAATGAGTATCGTACCAACCGACCCCGGTCTCCTTTGATTTATGCTTTTACAGTAACAATAACTGCAACTATGGTTATTTTGGCGTAAACTGTGGTTACCATGGTAAATGTTTGTAAGGGTAATAATGCCGTTGAACTTACCTGAGCGAATCTTCTGTCACAGCAGCATCCCATCGATCTGAATGAAACATTGTGCGTGTGAAAATCCTGATGAGAGCCGCTA
>NW_015505197.1:1452891-1461280 GCF_001515645.1 Sinocyclocheilus grahami | reverse complement strand
CTCTCCCTAGTACTCTGTTTCTTTACCCTTCTTTGGCAAGAATCCATATAATCAAAGTTTTGAAGAAGTTTTGAAGCATTCAGTTAATTTAAAACCCAAATTAAGCAATTAGGCGATAAACAGGAAGCAAGTATTGCATGGAGTAAGTAGCACGTTCATTATAGTAAATGTCACAAGGTCACTTAAGAGTTACCAGAAATATTTTATGACTGAACTCACCAGACCATTAACACAAGCTCACTATAGCTCACTGAGGCTGGCAGACACATCTCCCTATTTGGCGGTTTCAGACAGGCTTACACCATTAAGACTGGCTAACACAAGACAAGAGATTAATACCACTCAGGCCGACATCATTAGGACTAGCAAAAAGCACTCATGCAACTTAATGCTGCATAGAAATGACTCTACAATGGCACTCACTGTCTTCTGTACTTGTAGGATATGCTGTTAGCATGTATGAAATACACAACATGGCTTGAGGCAACGTCAGTTTATATTCCTATGGATGGCCAAATAAATCATTGATTTGGCTGATGTTAACAATTGGTGAAGTTTGGAGTAAAATATTTTAGGGAAGCATCTTCGTCATTGCTGAGTTTACTTACTTGGCCACGAGTCCTGCAAGCCAATGAATGATTCAAGTTTGAGAGTTTAAAGTCAAGATTGTTATTTGGATGAAGTGAGTGCATGAACTCCACAGGATGGAGGTTTCCACATGATTTGAACGCTGTCGTTTTTAAATTAATATATTTTAGTGTTTTATTCTTCATATATTTGCTTATTTTTTATTTATATATGTACATTTAAAAAAACACATGTTTATTTACTATACACACTACCATTCAAAAAGTTTGGGGTCGGTGAGATTTTTTATGTTTTTGAAAGAAGTTTTACTGTATCAAAAATACAGTAAAAACAGTAATATTGTGAAATATTATTTCAGTTTGAAATAACTATTTTAATATGTTATAAAATGTAATTTATTATTACATTATTATTATTATTACATAACATACATATTTTATGGCAAAGCTAAATTTTTAGCAGTCATTACTCCAGTCTTCATTGTCACATGATACTTTAGAAATCATTATAATATACTGACATTAATAAACATTTATAATTATTGAAAGCAATTGTACTTCTTTTTTTTTTTTGAAAACCATGACACATTTTTTGATAAATAGAATGTTCAAAAGAACAGCATTTATTTGAAATAGCTATAAATATTTTGTAATATTATGACTTTACTGCCACTTTTGATCAATTTATGTCCTTGCTGAATGAAACTATTAATTTTTTTTTTTTTTAAACTTACTGTCCCCAAACTTTTGAATTGTAGTGTAAATATAAATACATACATATATTGTCATTTATAAGGGTTTTGAACTGTTTGGAAATTTGCAATTTTGACTTATAGTTCTTGAGATATCCAGCCCTTGTGACTACTAGCCCTGTTCTCTCTCTTGTAAAATGAAAGTTACGTTACTTCATTTAACTACTTTCAAAGTTTTTAAAAGATATCTCTTTCTATCTTGCACAGACCACACAATATTAAAAATTCAAAGCTGTGTAATATCTGATTTGCTGGTGTATGAAATTCCAAAAAGAGAAAATGGAGAGCCTTTATAGCGCATAAATCGTGCGAGTGAACAGATGACATGAACCATAAATAACTGAATTCTTTCTCATTCGCTTTTTTTCCCACTTTCATCCTCTTTTATTTTCCTCAAAAGTTATGGGAGGCAGCTTTCATTTTCTAGACGAAAAAAAGAGGGGGTTTGCCAGGGGCTGGGCACAGACAATCCACTCACACATAGGATGAAGGAGACATTGACATAAATACAAACACACACAAGCACAAACACAGCTCCATGTCAGAAGTCAAAGGGCATCTGTCTACCTGTCAGGCCAGGTTTTGTGACTCTCAGAAGAAACTAAATGTTAATAAAGGCCTTGAGCCCTATAGTGTGAGGTCTGAGAGACCCTGCTGACTCCCATGCTGAGTTTCATCTCACTGCTGAAAGCAATATGAACACTATATGAAAAGCCCCCATAATACGAAATATGCTATTATGGCTTTCCAGAAGAAATTGCATATTTTTATGTAAAGTTATGATGATGAAAATGATCGTGTTTGTGTTGTTTTGTCTCATCACAAGCCAAGCTAAACATTAAAAAAATAAAAAATTGGCCAATGACCATGACATAAAATCTGACATTTAATAAGAAAATTCTTATCTTTTAATATGACAGTTAACGCAAATAACGCAAAGTGAATGGATGCAATATAACATATAGTAGGAAACACTATTTGCTTTATGGTATAAAAACAGAATTGTTAATTTGTAATAAAAACAAAGTAGCAAATGTTGTTGTAACCTACTACAATGTCAATGAAAAGTATGAAGGTAAGTGCTAAAATGTTTATTTTTCTTGACACAAGTGCAGTATTTTGTGGTAAAATATGATTGATTTCATAAGAAACACAAACTAGACCTTTCATACTATAAATCTTATAAGCCATGTGAAACGGAAATATGTGTCTGTCTGTGTGTGTTTGTCTGAGTGTGTGTATATGTATGTTTGTTAGACTATGGGTGTATAAGTGCATTTGCAGGCATAGGGTCAGACTGTCTGTCTGTCTGTCTGTCTGTCTCTGTGTGTGTGTGGGGGGGACTATGGGCAGACAGTGGGTCAGAGCAATGAAGGGTTTGGTTGTTGGTATGGATAGAATGTTGATTCAGCACTGAGTTATATATTCTGCAGCTGTTAAGATCTGAGCCTGGTGAATGTCTTTCTATAAGGAAGAGACTCTCCAGCCATCCAATACACACTCCTTGTGCCATCAATTACTAATACATCACAGCCTTGTAGCTGTGACACTCCAGTGTGCAGTAGCCATGACAAACATGAAAGCACTCAATGGCAATTTCCTACGGTAACAGAGCAACATATCTACTACAAAAATAACAATCAATCTGGCAAGTTGAATTCTCAAAATTATCCCTAAACTTCACTTTAAATTGCTCTGAATTCACTGCTGGTTAGAATTAACCAGCTACAGCCTGATAAACAGGTGCTTCACGGTACAGCATGGATTTCAACATGTTTCAACTTGGATTTCGTAGGACAACATTCCTAGCAGTCTCTTTCCCTCACCTTAAACCACGTTCCTAAAATCATAGTCAGGGGTGGAGCTTAATGGATTGTGGAAAGTTGGAAACCCTGAGTTAGGCGCAAGCTCTGGAAATTGGATACAGCCTATATCATTTGGAAAATGGCCTGAAATTTGTCATGACATATTTATTTATTTGGCAAAAGCAATTTTTCCATGTAAAATAGCATTTTATATTCCATAATTTATTATCTTTATACATGGGTAAATCACATTAAACGATGTGTGATTAATTATAGAAACACAAGTGTGTTTAGTGTGCTGAACTGTAAGTACCAAAATAGTTCAAGAGCAATAGTCAACCCTTCCAAAAAATTTCCATGGAAACCCTAGCATTCACAAAAATACTTGTATCTACAATGAGTGGTAACTTGGTGCTAGCCACCAAAAAAAAAAAACCTTATTAAAGAAAATGATTTTATTCAAGAGAGTCACAAAATGTTTGCCCTCATTATTCATATTCATTTATTTGATTAAGATATTCGAAGATTAAAACCTGTTTATGTGAGGACAATACTTCTTTTTTTAAAACAAAATTAACCCCTTCAGTTACAAATGTTATAAAAACTTAATTTGGAGAAAGATGTTTAAAATAAATGAATGTTAGTTATGGAGATCAGTTACATTTTTATCTAAGGCTTAGAAGCCTGTGATAAATGATGTCTGGCAGATTGGCATATGGACTACTAAAATTGACTAATGTCTTTTTTTCTTCTTCTTCACAGACTGTGAAAATGGTTAAGATGAATCATATCTCATGAATTTACATAGGCTTTTTAATCAAAATAATCATACTGTTAAAATATCTGTTGAGTGTTGTTAGTTTGCCTCCCTCACAAAACTATGGTAGGCTATTTTAACACTTAACCAACCAACCCTTCAACCTGAAATGGGTTGGTATAAATGCACAACATAACTTTGGTCATTAATTAACAAAAGTTAAGGGCCGAAATATTTTGTGACATGAATGTATATGTTGTTTGTAAGGACATATCGTTGTGTTTGTTTCACAAGAGTCTCCTTTGATTTATGCTTTTACAGTAACAATAACTGCAACTATGGTTATTTTGGCGTAAACTGTGGTTACCATGGTAAATGTTTGTAAGGGTAATAATGCCGTTGAACTTACCTGAGCGAATCTTCTGTCACAGCAGCATCCCATCGAACTGAATGAAACATTGTGCGTGTGAAAATCCTGATGAGAGCCGCTATTTATGAAGCGCTTATCAATGAACTAGTTTTAGAAATCATCTTTTTGACGCTTTAACATCCAGTCAGTGTCAGGCGGAGCGTATATAAAACCCCTCTCTGTCATCTAATGTTTGGGTATATCCATTAGACTGATTCAGTGTAAACCCTCGAACATTCTTATCAAAAATACCTTCATATTAGCCTACTCGAGTAGAAAACTTACCTTGACAACTTGTCCAGTTTTAATATTCCAATGAGCGCTTGCGTTGGCATTTGATAACGGTAAGGACCGCGATACAGAGAACTTTCAGAGCGACTGAGTTGATGAAAGCCTTTCTGTCTCTATTCAAGCACAACGTCTCTCTCTCTCTCGTTCAGCAGGGGTTCAGTCGGTGGAGGGGGTGGGATACGGCGCATGCTGCTACTGATGTGCTGTGCTCCCACCAATCCCAGCTATTTATGAACTCGATTTACTTGAGATTAAAAATAAAACAGAATAGTTGAGCAAAATGTTGGTCTTATACATTAAACATTAATGAATAACCTCTGTTATTCGGCGAAAAGTTATACGACGTTCTTTTATATAAATGAATCCGTTGAAATGTGATAATTTTGCTAAACAACCTGTATGCCTACACAATAAGTACACTGTATCTGTGTAGCCTACGTACAGACACCTCATATACAATGTGTCAGAAGTATATGCAAATTTTAAAATCGTTTAATTTCTTGACAATGGTGCTATAGTTATCTCTCACCCATAGTAATTGGTTAATGTGTTTTAACACAAACCCTTTAGTAATCATGTCTGATCTCCCTCATGTTTGTTCTAATTGATAGTCATGTTTAGTCTTAGTTAATCAGAAAAGTGTTTGTGGCAAAGGAAACTAGCTTTGCACTGCACACTGCATTATTTTTATCTGCAAGATGGTGTGTAGGCCAATGCATTCACATAAAATAAACACCCCCTTTGCTCATCTTCCCTTTGATGGATTCACAAAGGACCATGAGCGTTGAGATTGATAGTGTATGTGGTTGTGCACATGGTAAAACCCAAAACTTAAAACCTTCGGCAGACCACAGATACTTTTTTCCAATGGGAGGAAAAAACTGAATGATTATAGAAGATGAATTCATTGCAGTAGAGCTGCCAGAGTAAGTCAGTGGTGAAAAGAAGCATGAGCCGTTTGAACAGAAGTCATTACATAATTGCTATTGATTGGTTCAAAATTGATTAATCTGTCCTCTAGCACTCAGACAGATTATGAGTCATGTTATTGACTCATTGACAAATTCACCAACACATAAATTGTCACATTGCTTATCTTGCATGGAAACTTCTTATTTCACTGGAATGGTACTATGCGGTGTGGGAAAACGCCCTCAATATATTCCCTCAATGCCCGAAATTCTAGAGAAATGAAGTAATTTTTCTAAAATTGGCCAATTGTTGCTTATTTCTATGAAATTTTTTAGCATGATGCATAATGTATGAAGCAATAATTTTCAAATATGTGTATAGACACTAACTCTTTCTGTCGGTCCCCTGATATTTTGCAATAGAGTGAATGTGTAGCAATAGCACAGTGATTTGCTGCTGTGACAAAGACTGGAAAATGAGTCAGAGTTCAAACTGAAATCCTAAGACAGACCATTACTCCTGTGATGCAACTTTCTATCATTTCTGTAAAATGTCTACTTTTTGTGAACCTCAGAAGTGTAAATATAGAGAATTAATTTGTATGTATTTTGAACACTACTCTGTAGGCTTATCTTACTTTCTCATATTTCAGAAACTTGCTACACTTGGTGTGTTTGTTACAGCAGGATGCTCTAGGTTCCGATGCTATGTCTCAGAGCTAATCGCTCTCTCTCTCTCTTGCTCTCTGTCTATCTCTCCATGTCGTCATCAGTGCCAGCAGCCCACCTCTTCAAAGAGAGCTGCCCTCTGGGAAATCAAAATTTAATTCGCTGTAACGAATGGGATTTGACTAACACTGTCACATCCGCGTGTTTGTTCAATGGTCTGTTCTCAACTCAGAATCAGAGATTGAACTACTGGGTCTTGTCTCGTTGCAGAAACAGATGAAATTGATTATGTGTTGGCTAATGGTGGTCTGAGCAAGTAAAATAATATGTCATAGATAGATGCCAGTAAAGGACCATTATTTTTAAGAGTGTAGACTTTATACTCACTATGCACTCGATGGACATCTGTTTGAGAGCCCATGGAGATGTTTTCACATGGATTCTCCCCTTCTCTCCCTTTCTTCTGAAAACACGCTGAGTAAAATCCCTGAGAATTAAGACACATTGAAACAAACTGCAGGGTTTCAGCAAAGAACAAAAGAACAGATTCAAGCATCCTCAAATGGTTAATAAAACACAGGATAGTGTAGCAAAATTACGATAACGATTAAATAAAGACGTTTTTAACTGCTTTTAAATGTTGCTATTGGTAATTGTGTGATAAGATAAAAGAGAGCTGTTGTCCAATGGTTAATAAAACACAGGATAGTGTAGCAAAATTACGAGAACGATTAAATAAAGAAGTTTTTAACTGCTTTTAAATGTTGCTATTGGTAATTGTGTGATAAGATAAAAGAGAGCTGTTGTCCTTGATATCTATGAAATTCTTCCCACATTCAGTCTAAATCACTTGATATGTTTGAAACCCTAAGGGACTGGGAGAGATTTACCATTGGGAACGCAACACAACAAATCTAAAGCAAGCAATCGTTTTTGTCTGAAATATATTATGGGATCACTCCCAAAGTGCTTGTCTCTAAGAAATAAGAATTTTTTTTTTTTCATTTTTTGACTGAAAATGTTCTTTGAATAAGCCAAATGCTCTTCATCCATATTTATGGCAGAGGCATGTGTAATTTCATGGATGGGTGAGTTGTGTTTATAAACATCTCATCTGAATGCTGATCAACTCGCCACTCTACTCTGGGAAATCCTGCATGTCTTGATGAAGCTGATGATGTTAATCAAGTCGATGAGGAATATCAAATTACTTTTTGATATTTCATTCAGGTCTTCCCTCTAATTTGTCATCAGGCAGGCAGCCCACTCTTTGCAAATGTTACCTGGGCGCTTAATGAAATGTCAAAACAAGACACCAGCAGAGAGGACTGCATAAATCTCATCAAATCAGCCAATATTTTTACTCCTGCAAATGTATGACCATCATTTGTTTAGCATTCTACATGTTTCCTGCATCATTCAAAGACTGCAACATATATATTCAGTTAGGTTAATACAGTACAGTACCGTTTCCTTACCAAACCACTGTTTAGACAAAAGAGGTTAATTTCAATAAAAAGTGTTTTATTTATCCTTCATCCATTGTTTCTGGTGAGTCTCTTGTCAAACTCTTACAGATCTCAGCTGGGAGATTTGTCTGGGAGCTAGAAAAGCAGAAAGCTCTTTGTTTCAAAAACGATGCAGCATGTTAAATTTTTTTGAAAATTCTCGGTTTCACTTCTCTCTAGTAACTGATTGTTTGTATATTTAACCACTGAATGTTGCATCTGACTAATCAGTCAACTATTCTAGAGAGCCATATAATAAAATGCAAAAATTATACTTTCTTCCATACAATAATTATACTTTCTTTCCTTTTGAAAAATGCTTATTTTTTTTGACAGAGCAGTGACAGATACCATAGAAAATGAGCAAAAATGTGGTTATAAAGATAACCCTGTGCCATCCTCTCTTCATATTCAGGGCATGGTGAAGCCAAAGAGCTGAAAATGTATGCACAGCTGGAATGGAACAGTTCATCGATATTTCAGAAAACATTCCTATGTGCTGTCACTGAAGGAGTAAAGAAAAGGTAAGGGTTATAAATGTTTCAAGGACCAATATACAGGCAAACACACTATATAAGCACTACATAAAGCAAGAATATGACATGGCAGTCATACTATACTTTGTCAGTGGTTAATGACTCGACTGAAAACTTGTCATATGAAATATTCCTTCCTGAGATCAATGAATCATTTTAAAGGC